>NW_027411677.1:0-271195 GCF_047663935.1 Musca autumnalis
TAGTAGATGGATTCGAACGCGGAAGAGTTTATTAGATCCGGCACGTAAAAAAACTAAAATCACGCGGGGTTCAGGGGTATCTGTACGACAGTTGTAAATTTTAAAGCCAAAAAAAAGGTTTTCAGAAAATTTACGCACCAAATTTTCGACTTTGGACTCCTATTATTAGGAAGCTGTACGGAGCACACTAATGAGATATAGATCGGACGACGTGGAATCGCGAGTTCTACAACCTATATACTAGTTTCGATTATTATCTAGTTGCACCCTCTACTTATAAGAAAAATTCGAAAAACACTGAAATCAAAACTTCAAAATGTCAGCATCGATTTTAGGGGGATGCAGTGTATATATCGAAAAGTCATACACTATAACCATGTTGCCCAAGAGGTATTCTTTAGTTCCCTCTTTGAGCACAGGTTTGAGTTTTGCGTGGTTTGACCAGAAATCAAGAAAGAACACAAAAAATCTTGTTTACTTCAACACATTTTTCCCATTTTTATATCCTCAGCCTTTAGGATAAAGAGGGTATTTACACTTTGATACGACCAAAAATGTGCCTCATCGAAATAATGGTTGTAGACCCCAAGTATGTTTGTACGATATCCGTTTCAGACAATTTTGAGTAGATCTAGCAATGTCCGTCCGTCTGTCTGTCTGTCTGTCTGTCTGGCAGGCTGGTGCGTACGATAACTCTCGAACGGATCAATCGATTCGGTTCAAATTTTGGGTATCGAAATATTTTGTCCAGATTCGATTTAAGTTCGAAGATGGGCCATATAGGTCCACTCCTTCAGGTACCTCCCCACAAATGTTCAAAAATTGTCGCACGATAACTCTTGAAGGGAGTAACCAAATTAGTCCATACTTTGCACATCGTGACATTTCTACCAGACATAGACGAGGTTCCAATATGGACCCTATTGGTTCACTCTTTCGGTTACCTCCCACACAAAATTTTGCTTAAGTGCAGTTTAAGGCCTGCTCTCGAATCGCTTTGATTTTTGTTGCAGCCACTTGTATTCACTACCCTCATTACGACGATATAACTTTTTTCAAGAGCAAGACCATATATCCTCAGAAATCAGCACGAAAACTGCAAACAACCCATATAATACCATGTGTCGTAGTTGGACCGCACGATAACTCTCGAACGGATCAACATATTTGGTTAAAATTTTGGGTCTTTCAATATTTTCTCCAAATTTAGTTTAAGTTCGAAGATAGACCATATCGGTCCACTCCTTCCGGTACCTCCCCCACAAAGGTTCAAAATTTTTCGCCAAGATTGTGGGCATGACAACTCTAGGAGGGAATAACCGAATTGAGCCAAACTTTGCTATTGGTAATATTACTTTCAGGCATAGATCGAGTTCTAATATGGACTATATCGGTCCACTCATTTGAGTACCTCCCACACAAAATTTGAAAAAAGTATAGTTTAACAACTCCTCTCTGATCTTAATAATTTGTGATGCAGCAGGTTGCACTTGCGGCCCCTGTTACGACGATGTAATTTTTTTCGTGGGCAACTCCGTACTTCCTGGGATAATGACCCAAAAAGGTCCAGAAAATCCTACCGGAACCACCTAAACTGGCTAATGTGTAAAATAACCCTTTAAGAGAGAAATCGATTTAGCTCAAACTTTGTAAATTAAAAAGTAAAATTGTAATATATTTAAATTCAGAAAATTAAGTACAACATATTTACTTATATAGTCTGTAAGGAAAATATCCATAGACTAATAAAAAAAAAAATATTTCCTACAGATTTGTATTAGGTCCGAATATGTACTACATCGGATCACTCCTATGGGTACACCCTACCCAAAGTTTGGAAAAAATGCACTCGTCTTGGATCATTCTGAATTTTGTTGCAACATGTAGTTTTTTGCGGCCCTTTCCATCCTGGAAAATTTTCCCAACAGCTAAAAAACCTACAGAAGTATTATGTAAACTTTTTTTCTTCGGGTACGTGGCTGAGGGTATATCTCTGTCGGGTCAGCTGACTGATACTTTCTTACTTGTTTTATATTACCACCAACGCAGCTCCCACGAAAATTTATTTATTATGGTCCATATTATGAGATCGTGGCTAAAACACTTCAACTAATATAAATATATTCATATTTTATAAAATATATTAACAGTTCGCGACTTATTAAATGGTGAACCTCAACTTCAACGATTGTAAAACTTTTTTGAATATTACCATATATATCTACACCTTGCAGTGAATTACTTTATGGACATGAATGGCATGAACATTTGCTTGAGTATGACACTCGTTTGTGGTTTGCTATTTCAAAATATTGCCCACTCTTTGAGTGTGAGAGTGTGTGCTTCCATTATGGTCCTTCTAATTTACAATGAATATTAAAATTATGGAAATCAAATACCAATGCTGTGACAAATGATATAGCCATGAAATTCGTTGGTGTAGTTGTTATTCTCATCACTGAAGTGGAACATTGCCTTCACATATTGGGACTACAAAGAATCTATATTGAAATACTTGCGTCGTTACTATGAATGTCATCTGGTTTCAATTACGTGGGTCTGGTTCTTAGTAATAATTATTATTTAAAAATATATGCAGAGGGCCTCAATGTGAATTTTTCTATGGTAACATAAAAATCCATGTTTCGCAAGAACATACAAAATCAATATCGATTCTTTTCCTTACTAATAAATGAGAATCAATTATTTCCCATTCTATTATTTGTCATTTTTCCACTCAACTTCACCATATTAATTTGTTTGTTGTTTGTATTTAAATGTGGTTCTACAACATAATAATCATTGTAAGGTTACTGTAACACATTGTTGAGCATTTCAAATCTGCCAAGTTAGCATGTTGTCGTCTGTAACATTAAAACAAGTAGGAGAGGGCTGTAGTCGGACCGGTCTGACTATGTGATACACTACACTACTTCCCCTGGGCACTAGTTTTCCGAGGAATTTATTTATATGATTGCGAAGTCTCCCTTGTTCCTTCGGGGATGTTGTGAGAATATATGTATGCATGTATGAATGATTGCGACACATTATATATTGTTTTCATTATTTCGTAATGAACGGAAGGACCATTTTGGCTACACATTTCTTCAAAAAATTAAAAATTTGTATTAAGAAAGAAAAATTACATACAAAAAATAATATACGGCGAGTCCAGAATTACTCCGATTGGATTATACGTTTGTGATTTGATATCAAAATTTGTGCAACGTGTAAGGGACCATACTAACATATTTGTGTCAGACATTTATTTTAATCAAATATCATATAATGGTGCTCTGGACCAACTTATACTTGGGAAGTTTTTGCGGATTCCGAAACTACAATGTTCATTGACGAGAAAAAATGGGATTAAAGAAAATGTTGTAGCCGCCAAAATTCTATAGAGGATTGTCTGTTATGATGTTTGCCTAGGCTTTACTATTTTTGAGATATAGAAGTACACGAGTACACAAATTTCTTTGCATGATTGGCTGTCATAGTTTTTTCCTAGGTTGTACCAGTTCTGAGATATATAAATCTTAGCTGGAAAATTCCAGCTATGACATTGTCTTATAAGGAGACGATACTTGTCCCAATTTCAACTGCTATATGTCGAAAATGGTAAAACGTATGCACTTGCAAAGGGAAATCTTGTAGAGAATTTTCACTGCTACAACATTTTCTTAAATTTCATTTTGATAGGGCTTGCTTTTTCCCAGCTAAATCGTGAAAACCTAAAAAAGCGATTTTTTGTTTTTTTTTTTTTGATTTTTTCTTACCTATGAACATTCTAGTTTCAGAATCCGAAAAAATTACCAGGTGTAAGCTCCATTCATTTAAAATTGTTTAAAGAACACCGTGATATAGCTAGGGTAATATAAATTACTTATCTCAAATAGGGTACATTAATGAGGTTCCACCAAGTTTTGACATTCATATCAATACTCGATGCTCACTTTATGAAAAAGCCGCATCTGGTACGCAAGGGGGTAAATACAGATTTACAAGCTGATATTTTTATTTATATTTCCTTTATTTTATTTAGTATTAGTTTACAAGTTTAATTGTCTATAAATGTGATATCGCACATTTACAAGGTGCTTTTCTGGACTCGGAGTTCATTATTTAAACCCATATGGTTTGAATATTTGCTTGACATCAGCCGAAATAAATCAAGATATAAAATAAATAGGGAGTATATACAATTTTTCGCGGGGAGGTTTACTATGGAATAATAACACCTGGCACCAGATTACAGCAAATTCTATTGAACAATGTGTTGGATGATTCGTTACATGGGAACCACGTGAAAACTTGGACCTAGGACTACAATATTTTTGTTAGAGTGCTTTTAGCCACTAGGACCCTTTGATAAAACTTTCAGTTCGATATATCATCTAGAAGTATTGTTGTCACACATTCCCATTTATGTGCCACCATTGTGCAATCTACTCATCATCAATTTAGCCGTATCCGACATACTATTCGTTATCTTCTGTGTTCCATTTACAGCAACGTACTATGACCTGCCCGAGCGGTCATTTGAGAACGTGTGGTGTAAATTCCTTCAGTTCATGATTGGGTTGACGTGTCACTGCATTGTGTAAATGCTGGTGCTAATGTCGTTCGATTGGTTTTGGCTATGGTACATCTGTAGTGACAACTGTATCACTGCGAACGAAAAGAAGTGCAACATTGTAGGTGTGTATATGTGAGATTTTTTGCGGTTTCTATTGGTAAAAAGACCACAGGGAGAAGAGGAGAGCAGAATAACTTTAAGTACACAAAGGTTTTTTTTTTTGCGTGGAGAATAATTGTGATGATTTTAGTTTCTCTTAAACAAATTATTAAAATGGTTGAAAAAGGATATTGAGTACATCAAGG
Source organism: Musca autumnalis (assembly GCF_047663935.1). Lineage (NCBI taxonomy): Eukaryota > Metazoa > Arthropoda > Insecta > Diptera > Muscidae > Musca > Musca autumnalis. The sequence continues at coordinate 4,885 of NW_027411677.1, forward strand.
CGAACAAATAAATATACTGGGAATATTTTGTAATTTTTTAGTTTTGTTTTAGAATACGAACGATATGACAAAGTTGTGCACATTTTATTAAATCTCTAACATTTTTGTAATAAATAAGAAAAAAGAGGTTTGTATAGGGACAGGAAATATTCCTAGTGTATTAATATTTCGGTCCTAAATCAATATTATTTGAGAAATGGGTTTAATAAAATAATAAACCCTTATTACAGTAAAAAAAAAGAGAAAAAATAATTCCTTATTTAATCTAAATACCTGACAGAAGTATTCCTTGTCGGGATAAATATCAAAAGGACACCTTCTACGGGCAAACAAGACAATCATTAAAGAAATGCAGGCCCACAACTGTTCTGCTCCATAAAATACCCTTTAAAAGAATTTGAGCTTTTTTAGAAATACTGCTGTAGTCGAACTGGCGACACTGGCACCAAATACACTCAATTAGTTGTCAACCACTTTCACAAGAAAAACGAAATGTGATACAGATAAGCCAACGATTTTCATCTCTAAAATTCTGAGCTACTACAACAATAGCAACAAGGGCAACTGAGAGCAAGAAAAACAATATTATTCAATAAAGGGAATTCAGCTACCGCAATCATAAATAAATAAATACATACAGCAACAAGTAAAAAAGTATCAGTCGGTTTGCCGATAGAGATATACCCTCAGCCTATGTGAATTGGAACTTTCATCTACGGACAGATCGAATGTATTTAGGGTCTTTTCAGAATTTTGGGGCACTTTTTGGACATTTGAACTTGCCGACAAAAATGTGGATTAAGATTAAAGTTTAAAAGTTTTGCGAAGGAGGGAATGGACCGACATAGTGCATTACAGAAGTGGGTTATCGTGCACCCGTTGGACCAGTATGCCAGGAAGCATGGACTTGTCCACGAAAAACATATATGGCTGTTAACAGGACCACACAAAACATCATCGGTATAAGCTTGCAAATGATTTCCGAACTTTTGTGGGGGAGATATCCTAAGGAGAGGGCCGATATGTGCCAATTTAGAAGTTAAACTAAGTTTGGACAAAATATGACGAAGGCCAAATTTTGGACCAATTCGGTTTATCAGTTTGAGAGATATTGTGCTCTCCAGCTACTACACATGGTGCATTGGGGTTTTTACAACTTTCGGCTGTTTTCCCAAGAAGTATGGATCTGCAACTGAAAAAAACTTTTACCGTTGTAATTGAGACAGCGCACAATGGTCCCAAATCCAAATTTTCTGACCAAAACTATTTCAACGTCCATTTTGTATTGAAATTAATTATTATTTATAATAAATGTGTACAAACAGCAATGACCAAAAACTGCCAAAATTTGTTGAACAGAGTGGCCCCGTTGTGTGGGGTCTAAACCAAAACATTGACCTATTTTAATAATTTTTGGTACGAAGAATTCATATCTTCCAAGAGGTCAAAATACCAAATTTCAGCCGAATCGGTCACAAAGTGTCGCTAAAATCCACGGTACTTTTATGTGGGGGCTATGACAAAAAATTGACCTATTTTCAAATTATACATACTTGTTTTCTACACTCTGAAACCCTTAAATATGAATTTTAAGGAAAGTCGGTTGATAGATGTGGGTATTAACGTTATATTTCAATTGGATACTACCTACAGTCACAACAGGTATTTACAAAAAATTCTCCCATCTTAAAATAGAAAAATCCACTTTATTTTAACTGTGGCAAATTTGAGAACGATTTGACTTCTGAATTTATTAGTACAGACCCCCTGCTATCTTTCAAATTCGATTTGGAGCTGGACATATTTGGAAATTTTTTTTAAAAGTTTAAGTATATTTAAAATATATATGTAACAAATAATTTTTAATGTATATAAAAACATTGATTTTAATACGCTAATTTTACAAATTTCATCGTTCTTTTTGTAAATATTATGAAAGTACTTATTAACAGCTTCCCAATTTATAATAACTCTGGTCTCACCTCTGAATATTTATGCAGCGACACATTACAACAAAAATTGTATATTTTACACCACAAATTCTATTTTATTTTTACATAAAAATAGTGACAACTTTGGTACTGCGCCAATCAACGAATACTAACGTTATTTACAAAAAGTAATTATTTTCAGAAGACTTGATTTGTTTTTATTATTTTGTGCAATACAATTAAAATTTCGAAACTTTAAAAATAGGGTTTTCGCCAAAAATTTCCTGATTGAAACCTATGTGCAGCGATTGGAAGTTGCTTCAACAGAAATCAAAGTTAGCCAAGAGCAGGCCTTAAAGTGAACTTATCCGAAATTTTGTGTGGAGGTACCCGAAGGAATGGGCAAATATAGTCCATATTCAAACCTGATCTATGGACCAAATAGGTCCTTCCCTTCAAGAGTTATAGGGCGCACAATTTTTCCGAACATTTTTTAACTTTTGTGGGGGAGGTACCTGAAGGAGTGAACCGATATGGCGTATCTTCGAACTTTAACTAAGTTTGGACAAAGTATTGTGAAGGCCAAATTTTGGATCGAATCGGCAGAACCGTTTGAGAGTTATCTTGCGCTTCAACCTCTACACACCGTGTCATAGGAGTTTTTTCATCTTTCAGGCTATTTGCTCAGGAAGTGTGGACTTGCCCCTGATGAAACTTGTACTGTCGTATATAGGACAGCGAATTCAACCAACCAAAAATCAAAGCGATTCGAGACCAGGCTCTAAACTGAACTTTTCCGAAATTTTGTTTCTAATGTATGATTTTTTAATATCTACACTGTATCTACCTCAAACGGATGCTGACATTTTGAAACCAGAAAAATGGGGTTTTTTGAATTGTTGCTCTAATCGGGACGCGCAGCTGGATTTCCCTAAAGGCTTATTACTTGATTGTAGTACTCGCGATTTCGCATTTTTTAATGTATAATATGAGGGTGTAGCCCTCACAGGATCACAGTAATCTGCGCCCAAACACGAAATTTTTGTGCGTAAATTTTTCTCAAAAACCTATTTTTTTAGTTTAAAATTTACAAACGTCATTCGATTTCCGTGGAAACCCGCGTAAATTTAGTTTTTTTTACGTTCTGAATCTAACAAGCCACGACGCGTAAAAATCCACCCACTAGATCGGCGGATATGATACCCCTCAAATTTCGAAAATTTGCAAAAAATTATTTTGAAAATATCGCATATTAAAACGCGTTTTGGATGTTTCAGTTCTACTTAAATAATTAGATCGATACGCGTGTTTAAACTGCGCGAAATCCAGAGATATAATAGATTTTTTCTAAAAATTGAGTGCGATGCTACATCCACGGTTCTTGATGGAAAGCATTGAAACGGCATAGAATGATGTATTTTTTAATGGTGATTATTGAAATCAGATGCGCATAAAATGTAAATGAACTTCGCGGAAATTATGACCATTTTACTGCATTTTGCACCCTAATATGCAACAGATGCTACATCGTGGCCGCCAAATAAATTTGACAAACTGTACATCAAATAAAAGGGATTGATTCGCTGTGTTGGAAAATCGGATGCGCATCATGTCATTTTCATAATTACGCGGTTTATATGCGTCTCAAATGTTATAATATTCAATATAACATTATTTTAAAGTTATGCCACAATTGGAATTCCTTGTGATTTAATATAAGGTTCTAATAATATTATCAAATAGGAAAACTATAAGTGAAACATTTATTACAACGGAATATCATCATTATTGCGTGAAATTTTGACGAAAATGCCGAAGAACTCAAACATTTTTTCTCCAACTTTTCCTATAAAACCATAAAAAAAAATAAAATTAGAATAATATGATTTTAATTTTTTCGTAATATTTTCTTCGTATTTTTGCAAATAACATGAATACTATAGCTCCAACCTTCACAACTTAGGTTTCATTTTATTCCTCAAAATGTCTGGATGCTGTTATAATTTTTTTATATATTTTTCGTAAGTATGAGCGCTATTGTTTCAAAGATATGTTTGTAAATATGTGAAATTATTTAACAAATTTTATTTTTCGCGAATCTATTGAGACTTTGCGATTATTTTTTGCATCATCGCAAAGGTTACGAATTCAGTTAACGATAATATGATATAACAGCTAACTATATTAAGCAGCGATTTTTTTAGAATTTTTCTAATTATCATAATTAAAACGGTCATATCTTTTGCGCGCAACGATCAAAGTTATTAACGAAACCAGATTTGGAATGCTGATTTTTTTCTTAATCTATGTACCAAAAATCATTGATGTAGCATCAAAATTTTTTTATGATTTTTTTTGAAATGGAAAAGACAATTTTAGACATTTTTCCTGATATGGATGTCCAATTTGGCATAAGGCAGCTAAAACCCTCATTAAAAAATTACAAAAAATTGTTCATGAACTGAAAAAGTAACACAAGAATAAATTTTATACAAAAATGTTCACTGAAAATTTTATGTAGGATCGGGTAAAAATAATAAAAAACACCAAAATTCAAAATGTGTGCGCTGAGTTTTAGATTAAGGGGTGATCCCCACTTGTAAATTTCTGAAAGAAGGATAAATATCATAGAATATGTGGTCAAATTTTCAAGTCGATTGGAACAATACTGTCCTAGGTATGAGCGTGTTTTTCTCGAAATGACATTTAAAAATCGGCCAGAAAAATATGTGCCAATCGGTTTATTAGCTTTCGAGCTAGATTTAGCATCGCATGAAAAATGGCTTTTGTTGGTCTTGGAAGGGGGTCTCCTTTTAAGGCTAAACACATTGGCTTACATTCAGTTTAAGACTTGGCTATGAATTGCTTATAATTTTTATCGCATTTGGTACTTACGATTTGCATTACCCCTTTATTTTCATATTTCCATATTCCGTCCAGAATATACTCGTGCAAAAAAAAAACCGTAAAACCTGCAAAAACGTTCTAACTTTTTTCAATATAAATATAAATTTTACTTCATATTTATGTTCGGTAGTTGAGTATTATATTCAAACGAAAGCCTTTTCTAAATAATATGTAAGGAAAAACCAACAGATTAGCCTATATAGGCCAAAATATAGTAAAAAGTTAACAATTTGTGCACATTTTATTAATTTTAGTGTTACTATCGGAGTCGACCCATAGTCGGAGCCGGAGTCGTGAAAAAAGACTGGTTTGGAGTCTGATTCATGCCAAAAATACCTCGACTCCGAAACCCTGATAACAACTAGTCAACCTGTTCCCCATTTCCACAAATCATAACCATAACTTATTCAAAATTCATACTTTTGCTTGGATATAATGTCCTATGCTAAGTAAATTCCTAGAAAAAATCGACAAATATTTATTTTATCATTAAAATTCCATATTTTGAAATTATTTATTGCCTAGAATTTATACCCCATTATAACTGCAGCTCCCAATACAAATGATAATTTCGTTTTTATTTTTTGCCTTTTCCCAACCACACCGCAATTTTTTTTTGGTCCATTAAACAAAGTGGTTTTAGTGGAACTTTAACAATTCACATTTGAAAGGTTACCTTACAAACCTATTTTCTCTCTCGGTCGTATTGTAATAACCGTTATTGTGTTTGTTTTATAATAGTATTTTATTATTATTGTTGGGGTTGTGAGCGAGAAAAGATAAACAAGTTTTTCCGAAGAGCATCTGTGGCCCCAAAGAGAAAATAATACAAACAAAAGATAAAATATTTATGTATGTTGGGGAAGTGGTTGGTATTTGTAGCGTATTAGTGTGGATGCAACATATACGCACCCCTGCTACACTTAAAGTAACTTTAGAAGGGAGTTTTTACAGAAAACAGATAAAAATGATTTTCATAAATTTAGCCTTATGGCAAAAGAAGGTATATTCATTTAAAAGGAAGGTGTGACAATATTACTTCTAGATAATATATCGAAGTCTGTATCAATGGGTCCTAGTGACCGAAAAATTCTTTAACAAAAATATGGCAGTCCTAGGTCAAAGTTTTGGCGTGGTCCCTATATAACGAACCGTCCTGAATGTTGGTATTTTACTGTTACCAGCACATTGTTCAACCGATTTGTTTGTAAGACGGTACCAAGATTTATAATTGCTAAGTATACCTCCCCGCGAAAAATTTACAATATGGGTCGATGATTTGGTATACTCCCTATATGATATATAGACAGCGGAATTTTATGCAACCCCTATTTTTGGTCCGATTCAAGTCAAATTTTGGGACTGGGCATATTTTTGGCTTCTGATTACATTGCAATCGAAACATATGACATATGCAAAATTATGCAAAATGCATAAATTTTTGCATATGCAAAATTTATGCATTTTACATATTTTCTTATGCAACAAATATTTCAATAATAGGTACAAAAATGTCTATGTGTACAATTTTTCTGTTTAAAATTCTCTTCAGACAAGTCAATAAAATAGAGAAATGTATAACCACAGCTACAACCTTCAAAATACCGAAAATCGGGAGGTATCGTTCTATGGGGGCTATATGAAGGCCTGAACCTAAGCCGACAAGTTTTAGGTGGAAAGTTTTATACCCCCAACGAAGACTTAATACCGAATTTCAGCTATTTCGGGTGGATGTTGAGGGCACATCCTTCAAAATACCAGAAATCCTGAGGTACCGTTCTATGCGGGCTATATGAAGACGTGGACCTATACCGAAAAAATTCTGGGAGAAAGTTTAATACTGCAAATGAAGACTAAGTACTAAATTTCAGCCATTTCGGTGTAATATTAAGGCCACAACCTTCAAAATTCCGAAAATCGGGAGGTACCGTTCTATGGGGGCTATATGAAGGCGTGGACCTATACCGACAAATTTCAAGTGCAAAGTTTTATACCCACAACGAAGACTAAATACCAATTTTCAGTCATTTCGGTGGGATATTAAGGCTACAACTTTCAAAATACCGAATATCGGTAGGTACCGTTCTATGGGGCCTATATGAAGACGTGGACCTATGCGGACAGATTTCAGTTGTAAAGTTGCATATCCCTAACGAAGACTTAATACCAAATTTCAGCCATTTTGGTAGGATATTTAGACCACAAATCCTTGAATATATTTTTGCATATGGTTTTGCATATGCTCTTTTTATGCAGATATGTACAAATATGTCAAAATATGCACGATATGCAGAATATGCAAAATATGCAAAAATTTCTGGGCCTAATTCGTTTTATTTTGTAATAAAACGAGTTTCTGTCTAATCAGATTTTCTCTACGACCATCCTAACCATATATGCATTTGCATAGGATTCCGCAGTCTAATGATATATGTCTCGATTTAAAGTATTTGCAGATATTAAGCAAATATTCAAACCGAATAAGATTTAATTATGAACCCAGAGTTTAGAACACAACCTTATAAAGAAATGTGATATCAATTTACTATCGGCCGCAGCTTTTATTGAGCGCTACCATCCACTTCTCGGTACTTTATAAATTTTAATCACATGTGTAATAATGTATTTTTGGGGTGTGTTTTTCTTTTCTTTCGTTTTTCCATAGTAGGCTGCTTTTTCTAGGGGGAGGGTTACTAACCCGACGCCCAAACCCAAGTTCTTAACGTTCTTTAACGGGTGTTAAAGGCAGCTCCCCAATTTTTCGAAAGATCTATGGACCATTCTCCGTTGACGGTGAATATCGACGTCGTATGAACCACGAGCTGTATCTGCAATACAACGACATCCGTATAGATAATCGTATCGAGATGCAACGATTGCGTTGGCTAGGCCATATCATAAGAATGAGCGATGATGAACCCGCTAAAAAGGCGTACGAGTACGTGCCACACGCAGAATTGGCAGGCCTAAGCTTAGATAAAGCAAACAAGTATATGAAGATATGAAAAGGCGCGGTATTCCAGAAAGCGAAGCAGCAAACAGAGAGAATTGGAGATCTTTTCTTAGTTCGGCTTATGGAACAAATGTTCTGTAATGGGCCAGCTAAGTAAGTAAGTTATTTTTGGTTCTCAATTTGGGGAAGCCCTCCTTAAATAGTTTAATAAAGATCCAAGTTTCGGTGCAGTCCAACATTGGGGTGTCCAAAAAAACAAAACTTGTTTCATTAAAGTGAAAACCACAAAATATTTCCCAACACGATTTTTCAGAGCAGTTTCAAATTAGAGTGTGCGACAAAAAAAATGACAAGGAAAATCGAGTAGATTATGAAAGTAGAGCTAACAATATGAGACACGTGTATCGGCTTTTTAATGTTTACGTCGGAAAGTAACCAAAAAAGGCGTTGCAAGTTCCCCCCATTTTTAAATTTTTCGAAATATTCGAGTTTAGATATCATGGAATCCTTGCATTTCAGGTATATAGTGTCTTTGGCAACTTTACTTAGGAGGGTATGGGAAATATTTTTGTTTAAAATTTTAACCCTCATGCGGTTCATCAAAGAGGTCTTTTTTGTTCGCAATAAAATTTTACTATAGGTCTCAGAATACACCAAATCTGTAACTCTTGTCTAATCGCCAGGAATCTCTAAAAATGAAAAACACGTTTTAGGGTTAAAGTCGGACTTCATCTGAGTTTATTCAAAGTTGTCCCACAAAACATAATTTTAGCGAGATAATGTCAGAGACAAAAATATTCTTCGTCAAATTTCACCATAGGTCACCAAAGAAATGAAATGTCTGTTTACATTCTATAGCATGAAAATATCAGTATCAATTTTGCTGAAAAAACATGAAAATATTTCCCAATTTTTTTGATGAAAATTTTTTCCTTCTGTTTTCTAGTTGATGCATGGAAGTAACATAAAACTTGGTTATAGGTGAAAAGTGTCAAATGATGAAAAATTCTACACAAAATTTCACCTTGAGTTTCAAAATAAACCATAAATTTATGTACACTATTTTCTTAAAAAAATTAGATTACAAATTTATATATATTCCCAGCAAAATTTGAAGGAATGGGTTCTTTGCGATGACGTGATTTAATGTCATCTTTTGCATTGGTTCAAAGGAAGTCGTGAAAGATCCGATCTTTTCATCAGCATTTGTTCCAATAGAGATGATGTTTGTGTTTTTATTTACACACCTGTTTATTTTCATTTTGTTATGTTCCAGTACTGCAAAAATCTACTAATTTCTACTATTTTTTTCCGATGACATAAAGGAAAAATGGTTATCGTAGTAAAAATTAGTAGATTCTTACAGGTTCTGGAACAGACCAAAGTTGTTAGAACTGTCGTCGTGATGTTGTCTAACATTTCCTGCATAGCAGACAACTAAAACTTCTAAACAGTTGGTATTGTATGAAGATCGAAATGTCTGCAATAAAAATAAACTCCCAATCATAGAGCTAAAAATAGAATCGGACTGCACACATTGCTATTTTAAAAGTTCCCCTGTTTGTTCTAAATCTGACACACATACAACGAAATCAATCAAATCTCGCTTCTTGGAAGTTGAAAAAAAGTCCGAAACGAAAAGGAAGAAGAATCTGAAAATAAAGAAACGACTTTGGGAAAGAAACAATTAAAAATAAAGTAATTAAGCATAAATGGTATTTTCCAGAAAAAGTCTCTCCTCCCTGTTCGTTACATTTTGTGTTCTTAGAGATCCCTAAAGCAAGCCGGGTTGTAGATCCCTACATATTTTCGTCACTAAACAAAAGAGTATAAATTTCCAAAATGTTGTTATAAAATAAGAAAATTATAAAATAAAAGTAATTTACGAAATAAAAATACTTAAAGGAGTACATTTGGAGTCCATGTCGATATTTGAACTGGTGATGGGAAGATAATAGAAAAAACCTTTGGTAAGATGAAAGAATATCAGTTGCGGAGAACGGAGGAAGTAATCTTTTGCGTTGCAGCGGTGGTGATTAAAATGCAATTTTGGATGTAAACTTTTTGCTGATCAATTAATTGTCGATATTTCGTGAATTCGTTTGAGTTAATAAAGAGTTTTGTTTGTCCATATTTCAATAGAGCATTTCTATTTTCCAAACAAGACATGAAAATGTCATGCCAAGGGGTTGGTGAAAATGACATGTCAAAGCATTGGTTAAAATGACATGCCAATGAATGGGTGAAAATGACGTTCAATGCATTGGTTAAAATAACATGCCAAAGCATTGGTGAAAATGACATGCCAATGCATTGGTTAAAATGACATGTTAGGATCCAAAAAAGAACGTCATCTTTTGGGGGTCACGCTCATATAAAATTCATGAGTGAAAATGACAAAAAGATGACATGCCAGATCACTTTCACCCATGATTCAACTCATGATTTTGCATCGAAGATTTTACTGGGTTAGGATGAAATTATATGTTTTAATTTTGGACTGTTAATTTTACATAATTCCATACTGGATCAAAATCTAGCAAATCCTTTACTTTTTGGAATATTGTTAAAGAAAGAAATGTTCCAAATGAAATTTCAATATGAGTATCTGAATAAAAGAAATCTGTAACCATAACATATAACATTCTTAGCAGCAGTTGTTTTTGATATATAGGTTTTAGGGCCATATGTTCCAATTTTCATACAGATTGTCGTTGTGATTGAAAAATACAAATATCTTAATATCTATGTTGTGCGTTCAATTTAAACAGCTTTAAAAACATTTGTGGTAAATATATATTTCAAAAATATAAAAAAACCCAGATCGGACCTGCCAAAATTGCGTATTTTTAATACTTCCAACTTAAATTTCATAGTTAGGATAAGCCATTGGTTACTTATATTGCATACGAAAATACATTAAATGTCTACGGCTATGGTCCAGTGAAAATATAGGTGTCATATGGGCTCTCACATGCACAATTTGGTGTGGTCCAAAAAACTACAAGGAGTCCCAACTCCTACTTTGGTGGCATTTACGGAATTAACCATAGCCTGACAGATTTGGTGTATTCTGAGACCTATAGTAAAATTTTATGGCGAACAATTTTGTAGAATATTCGGATTTGATACGATAAAATTTTTAATGAATTTTTGAAAGATTTTCGAAAAAAGGACAAAAAAGACCCCTTTGATGAACCGCATGAGGGTTACAATTTTTAACAAAAGTATTTCCCACACCCTCCTAAGTAAAGTTGCCAAAGACACTATATACCTGAAATGCAAGGATTCCGAGATATCTAAACTCGAATATTTCGAAAAATTTAAAAATGGGCGGAATTTGCCCCGCCTATTTTGGTTACTTTCCGACGTAAACTTTAAAAACGCCGATACACGTGTCTTATATTTTTAGCTCTACTTTCATAATGTAATCGGTTTTTCCCATCATTTTGAAAAAATAACTGAATTTTGTTGCACAGTGTTATAATAAGTGGAATCTCTAATAGGATCCATAAAAATGATTACAAGCAGAAACAAACATTTCATGGAACATAAAATGTAACGCCACTGTTGTATATTATTCCAAAAAAATATAAATTCAGAATGACAAAAACAAAACTTAAAACTAGACTTTCCGGACATAAGTCGGATCAAAAATCAGACAAACCCCTTGAACAAAAGACGGCATTAGCAGCACATTGCACACTGACAGGACACAAGCACAATTTTAAAGAAGTCGACATTTTAGCTCAAGAAAATAACTACAAGAGACGTTACACACTAGAGATGCTACATATCATAAATACACCCAACGACAAAAGAATGAATTACAAAAGTGATACGGACCACTGTGCACACATTTACAGGAATCTAGTTATAAGCACAGCCGAAAGAAAACTTAGTTTAGCTTTGACGTTAAATTCGGATAGACGTTTTTTCTCCTAAAATAATGTAATGTTTGTGTTATACTACAGATCCCTGAAGATGATTGTCGACGACAATCGAAATATTGGATGAATAAAGAGAACAAAATTTAAAATGAAAAACACTGATTTTAATGACCGTCAGCCGAAACAAAATACAACATCAATATTAAATTCAGAACCTAAAAACAGAGTTAAACTTTTGGCCATAACTGTCAAAACCGCAAATGTTCGCAAAAAATCTAAACATTTTTGTAATCCAAAGACCCTGCGCTTCAATTTCGTACTGGTGGCGAATCTTGCATATGCTGGAAAGTAACTAAAAAAATTAAGGAAATCCATACATCTATATGAAATATTTTCATTTTGCCCAATATTATAACCAAAATATATGGCATCCCTTGCAATTTAGATCAATTATTATAAGTCGAAAAACGAAGCTTATGGAATCTACTAAAATATTAAACTTAAGCCATTTTTAAATACATTTTTCTCCAAAATTAGTCATGTTTGTAAGGCTTTTTCTCCTTATAAACCGCGAAAAATTGGAAAAACAAAAGTTTGCGTTATTCAATTCTTAAAATGATGACATGCATTTTTTAAGATTTTTGTCGTTGGGTCAGCGGGTCCTGGCGGCGTTTTATTCGGTAGCTCTCTTTGTTGGACAACTCACTGTTCGTATGCTCACGCGAGCGGCTTACAAACACTCCTCCAGGCGTTCAAGTGATGCCGTATCTGGTTGTTTGTGACAACTCACCCGGCAGCCTGCTACGCTGTCCTGTGCAAACTCGCATGAACTCAGATCGGTATTCGTGGTTCCCAGTTTTTGAACGTTTTTGTGTTTAGAGTTGCGTTTTACTCTATTTATCTGGGTTCTAAAATTCCGACGATTTCACTGCTTCTCAATGTTCCTCGGATTCATTTTAACGATGTTGATGTACCTGTTACTTTTGACTACATTTCACCGGTTGACTCCCCGTCGTAATTTCACCACGCCTTTTATAGTACGACGTAAAAAACATCCAGAACCTTATTCATTTGCATTTTGTTGCTCTTTGTTTACTTCGCCGGAATGCACTAAGGTTCTCCGTGCATGCATCGTGTTGTTTGTTGTTTACAATCAACTGAAGTCGTTGAGCACTATCCGCAGGCGCATTGTTGCTGTATGTTACATAAGTTACACATATTATCGAATGTGAGCCTAAAACGCAACGGCTTCAATGCTGTCTGGAGGTTTGGATACTTGAATGGTTGAGATTAAGCAGTTCTGGAGTCATCACTCCTCCCTGTTCTATCCTACGGAGGTACAAAGTCTTGTTTATGAATTCCACTAACGACTGGCTTCAACACCTTTAATTGATAATTCAAGTTTCAAACTAGGCCGGGGTGTGGTTTGCTCGAGGCTGTGGTTTAGGTTATCAAAAACTTATGATATAGCAAGCGCCACCAAAGTTGTTCTGGTTCAGCCTTCGACTGATATGTGTTTAGATAATCTATGTTGACGATCGTCAACTGGATAACTATCTATGATGCTGGGGAGGGTTAAAGCTTCAAGGTCTTTGCTACCGACGAAAATGTAAAATTGGTCTGTATAATTCGCATATACTGGCATTCTTCGCTGTCATATGTAGCAGGATTACACATTTTTCAGACTTCGGAAACGGCAAGGGTGGCTATCAACAAGTTATTGATAGAATTACCATTGAGATTCAGTCTCCACCAGACACTTTGTTTGTAACATCATCTACTATAAACTTTCGTGGTTTCGGAATAAACGATGTAACGGAAGTGGTTTCAAATATGTTAGCGTTCACAAAATTGGATGCTGCACCCAAAAGTTATAGGGGGTTTTGTTCCCTTATAAAGAAAAAAAATATTTAAAAATCCCCTTTGGGTTTTAATAAGAAAATATATGTATAAATCGTTAACAGAATGTAATATCTATCCGCTGATGTTAAAATATTTCTAAATTTGTTTTTATTTTCGCGGAAAATCCAAAAATAATGAAGGGTTCTTGGAGTAAATTTTATTTACTCTAACTCAGAGTCCGTAAAAATCTCTAAAAAATTAATTAAAAATACGTACAGAATCTAGATAATGACCAGAAAAATATGAGACCAAAATTTTAAAGATTGGGTTTATAACTTGCATATTGCAACAACAACAAAAGAAAAAACTTATTGTTGGAATATTATTTCAAAAAAATATTTTTTGGTTTAATACGAAAAATTTGAGAAACATTTTTAGGAGTTTTTCTACTATTTCGCTAAATTTACATACAAAACCTTCAGTATTTTGCTAAAATTTCTTCAAGTAAAAGGGTTGTCATCTTGAAAGTATAATTGCTTATTGTGATAAGCAACACAATAAAGAAATAGAGAGTAATATTGAAATTACAATCAAAGAAAAAACATAGAAGTTAAAACCCGTATAATTCGCGAATCCGTTTAAATCAGTTGAGGTGCATGTGCTTTTCGGATACAGGGATTCCATGTCTATCAATATGCATGGATTTTCCCACGTTTCATTCAGCGGCCAAAGTGTACCATCAGATGCATCTTACTATTCAAAAAACCTTCAAGTGGGAAAAAATTACGCAATGTGCATATGATTATAAGGTGCATACGATTTCAATGGCCGCCTATTAAAAATACGTCAATATAAATTATTTTAGACAGATTCGTTAAGAACTAAGGATGTGCCACCACATTCTATTTTGGGATAAATAGGGATATTACTCCCGAATCTTTGTAATTTGTGACACACCTTTTTGGCAAATATTATAATCGCGTTTAAAGGATTACATTTATGTAAAAATAATCAAAGAAAATCGCGGTTCAATTCGCGGAATTGTCGAAATATACTTTTGCAAATTTTCCAACTTTCAAGGTATCTATATCCGGCTTTTTAGTAAATGGATTGGAACGCGGAAGGGGTTATTAGATCCGGCACGTAAAAAAACTAAAATCACGCGGGGTTCAGGGGTACCTGTACGACAGTTGTAAATTTAAAAGCAAAAAATAGGTTTTTTTCAGAAAAGTTACGCACCAAATTTTCGCCTTTGGACTCCTATTACTAGGAAGCTGTACGGAGCACACTCATGAGATATACATCGAACGACGTGGAATCGCGAGTTTTAAAATCCTATAACTAGTTTGGATTATTATCTAGTTGCATCCTCTAATTATAAGAAAAGTTTCGAAAAACACTGAAATCAAAACTTCAAAATGTCAACATCGATTTTAGGGGGATGCAAAAAACTTGTTTACTTCAACACATTTTTCCCATTTTTTTGTATAACCACCAACGCAGCTTCCACGAAAATTAATTGTTATGGTCCATATTATGAGATCGTGGCTGTTTAATGTACATTGACATTAAACCGGTTATAATTATTACATTAGATAATATTAATGCACATTAATATTTTATTATTATGCCTTCTACATATGGAGTGACCCATATGCATTTATTGTTTCTTACATTGACGAACATTTTCAAGGCCATATGGACATTGACCTCTTTAATTGCGATCATTTGTTTCTCATTTCGTCACATTCCATTTAATAAAAAACAACAACAATACACATATCAACTCTCTACTCTAGTTACGATCCACATAACTAGCGGACCTCTCTCCTGTTGTTGTTGCCAATTTCTTCTTCATTCTGTTCTTAACAACAACATCATGAAATATCTCCACTAGTTATGCATGTTGTTGTTGCTTATTATTTTTAAACAACTTCCACTGACATCTCACTGCAGTGAAGGAGTTAGCGAAACAACATCAACCCAACTACATCGTGCAGTCAACGTCTTCGCCAACCAGAAACAAAACAAAACTACAAGACCTTTTTCAACAAGGAGGAAGAAATTGGCCTACAAAAATTATTAATAAACGAACATTGAATTTTAGAATAAATAAAACACATTGAACAATATTCATAAATATACAACGAAAACAAAACAGATTTTAAAATTAAGAACTAATATGAAATAGAAAACACAAATTTGAAAATAAATTGAATTAAAATCAAAATTAAAAACAAAAACAAAAACTCTTTTATTAAAACAAAAAGGAACACAACAAAAGGGTAAAAGTAAAAGACGTGCCAAATAAAATCAAACATAATTAAAGATAATCCACCCCACCCATAAACATTTGGTCCTTCGAGCCGGATCGTGTTATAAAAAATAAAAATGATAAACAAGTGAGCAAAGGCTATAGTCGGGACGGGGCCGACCATGTGATACCCTACACCACTACCCCTGTGCATAAGCTTTTCACTGGTAAACATTTCTTTTAGGGAATATAAACCGTCTACCACCAAAAATAATATGCCTCTTTGTCTCTGGGACCCCCATAAGCAACCAAAATTTCGTGACCATCCGATCAAAATTACGACCTGTAGCTTGATTGCAAAAAAATGGAAGAATTGGATGCATTACCGACTATTGTGGTATCTCCCTTATTTGACCACCTTCGCCAACCTGCTTTACACCAATGTAAAGATAATATTGTCTTCTTCCATTGACAGGCTTTCTCGTTGGAATACCCCCACTAGAAGCCATTATATTCACACATAAAACTTTGAATTTGTCTCCAAATGAGTTTTTCCCCATTCCGACCCCTAAATATTATCCGGCTATCACCAAAATCAATAGGCTTCTTCCTATGTGGGACCCGCATCAACTCCCAAAAAATTCGTGACGATCCGATTAAAATTGCGACCTGTAGCGTGATTACAAACAAATCGGAAAATGGGATGCATTACCGACTATTGCGATATCTCTGTTGTTTGAGCAGCTACGACAACCTACTTTACATCGTTGTAAAGGTGATATTTTCTACTTTCCTTGCCAGGTTTGGTTTTTGATATACCTCTTAAAGAAACAGAGAAATAAAACGTAGACCTTTTCACCAAATAAGTTTTTGCCCATTCCGACCCTTGAATATTATCCGACCATCATTAAAATCAGTAGGCTTCTTCCTCTGTGGGACCCCCATTAACCCCTAAATTTTCGTGACGATCCGATCAAAATTTCGACCTGTGGCGTGATTACAAAAAAATCGGAAATGGGATGCATTATCGACTATTGCCATATCTCTGCTATTTGACTACCTATGACAACCTAATTTACATCGTTGTAAAGGTGATATTTTCTACTTTCCTCGCCAGATTTTGCTTTTGATATACTTCTTAAAGAAACAGAGATATTGGCTTTGAAATAAAACGTTGACCTTTCTCCAAATAAGTGTTTGCCCATTCCGACCCCTAAATATTATCCGACCATCATCAAAATCAATAGGCTTTTTTTCTTTTTTGGACCCCCATAAACCCCCAAAATTTCGTGACCATCCGATCAAAATTGCGACCTGTAGCATGATTACAAAAAAATCGGAAAATGGGATGCATTATCGACTATTGCCATATCTCTGCTATTTGACTACCTATGACAACCTAATTTACATCGTTGTAAAGGTGATATTTTCTACTTTCCTTGCCAGATTTTGCTTTTGATATACCTCTTAAAGAAACAGAGATATTGGCTTTGAAATAAAATGTTGACTTTTCTCCAAATAAGTGTTTGCCCATTCCGACCCCTAAATATTATCCGACCATCACCAAAATCAATATGCTTCTTCATCTGTGAGACCCCCATTAACCCTGAAATTTTCGTGATGATCCGATCAATATTTCGACCTGTAGCGTGATTTCCAAAAAATAGAAAAATTGGATGTATTACCGACTATTGCGATATCTCCGTTATTTGGTTACCTACGCCGACCTAGTTTGCATCATTGTAAAGACGGGATCTTCTATTTTCATAGTCAGGCTTTGCTTTTGGAAAAATTTCAGCCAAAGCTGTGATATTTGTCAATATAATTAAAATCGCAAAAATGAAAATTGGGGTTTTATTTGCTACTATTGAGATATCTTCGTTGTTTGATCACCTACGAGCACCTACTTTACTTCATTAGAAAGGTTATATTTTCTGCTTTCATTGTCAGGTTTTGCTTTTGGTATACCCTATATAGAAGCTGAGATATTGGCTTTGGAAAAAAACGTTGTCTTTTTATCCACCTAAGTTTTTTGCCCTTTCCGACCCCTAAATATTATCCGACCATCACCAAAATCAATAGGCTTCTTCCCCTCCGGGACCCCCATCAACATCCAAAATTTCGTGACGATCCGATCAAAATTGCGGCCTGTAGCGTGATTACAAGGTTTAGATGGACAGACGGACAGACGGACAGACGGACGGACGGACGGACGGACGGACGGACACACATAGCCAGATCGACTCAGCTCGTCGAGACATTCATTTTGATATATATAAGTATGGGTCTACGACCATTATTTCGATGCGTTACAAACTTTTTGGCCAAAACCAACTTATAATACCCTCCCCACATAGTGGTGTAGGGTATAAAAATCATAACAATTAAAAAGTGCAGTATTACCAAAAACCGTGCCAGCGACGTTAGAAAGACTTTCAACAGAAAGATTTTGAAAAACAACAACATATCCATAGAAATATTAGTGCATAACGCGAAAAGGTTTTTTGTGTATAAATTTGACCTTCATAAAAGACATAACTTCGTCTTTAAACTGTGCCAATAGTTTGTTCGCCAATTTGTTATACATTTCAATCACAAAAAATCGCCGCTATTTCTATCGGACCTACCTGCAGATGTTCGAAGTTAAACGTTGAACATAGTCAACGATTTCGTGTCTTACCTCTCTTTCTAGACTCCAGAAGTATTGGAAACAAATCCAAGTACAACGACAACAACAATTACCTAAAGTTGCTTCCTACCTCCAACCATACCAACTATGTGACTTTAACCTTTGGCATGTTCTATAACTAGAACTCAAACCGCTTTTCTCTGTACTTCTGACACTTCATATTGTCTTGTTTGCGTTACTTACGAATTTTTGAAATTTTTGTCTTTTGATTACTAACCCTGTACATCTTTCGATTTTGGACAGTTACGTCACATGTATGTCCGTTTAAAGCTCTGAAGTGCACCCAACGACCTCTCAATCCCCACCTGTGAATCACAACAACTACATGTAAAGAAAATTCCGGACAAGGAGAATGAAAGACCTACAAAACGCAAGTATATAAAACGGGGAAGCAGTAAGTACAGATTACGCAAGCAAAACTTTCCTTGAGTTACTTCACATTTCATTAGGTGTTGTTACATCAGGTCTAGTGAATCATCTAAGACACAATTATCCAATAAACTTAGTGACGTTTGAGATTTTAAATTTGACATTTTGATAGTTTTCTGACATCAATCCTTCAAAATATGGATTTTTTTAAGAAATTTCAAAATTCATATGATGACCTAGTTGACTTTGAAGAATTCGAAAAGAATGGCAAATCAGAAGATAATTTTTATGAGCTACAAGTTCTTCAAGCTCATCTTGAGTGCATTTGGTCACAGGTTAAACTTTACTATGAAGAATGCCAGAATCATGAAGTTGGGAAAAATGAAATCTCTTTTGACTTAAAAAAGTTAAGAGAAACGTTCAAGGCGTCTTTTAAGGTTTATCAGTCTTGTTTTGTTTCCATTCATACCAAAATGGATGCAACCTTTACTTCTCCAAATAACATTACTATCAAAAGAGCTCCAAGACCTCGAAGCCCTCATATTAAAATACAGTCCACAGCTCATTCTGAAAATAGACAAAGAATATCTGCAGATACTCTGTTAATTACACATTCTATCGAATCGAATACTTTGAAGTTAGTACATCCCAATAAAACATCAGATAAAACTTTAATATCGACATCCCTAGCTAAAATTGTGCATTTTTCATCTCCAGCTCATGAAGATAGTCCTCAAAAGATATCGCAAGAATTCTTGACATCCGCACCTTCTAAAGCGAATAGACATCAAAAAATATCGGAAGATTCATTGACATCCGAACATTTAATGGTGAATAGACCTCAAAACATATCGACATTGGTCAAGCAAACTTCAATTGACTCCAAGTCAAACCATCCAGAAAATCTATCTCTTTTTGATGAGAATAGACCTCAACCCATATCAGAAGATACCTTGCTATTAACTTCACTAGAAAAAGTTGAGTCCAACAGTCAGAAATGCGAGTCCCGAGCAATCATCGATTCCGGATTGACCTTCATTTCTGACGGCCTTGAAAAGCGACTTCGCGTTCCTACGAAAAACAAAGAAAAACATACCTCAGACCTAAATCCAACACTGATGGGAAAAACAACCCAACTTTGTGCTTTCACACGTAGCTCTCGATTGCAATCCGACCTCAAACTATTTATCAAACTGTTATTACTTATTATTATTTCGATGACGAACCATCAGAAATACTTCTCAGGATTAAATTCAGCTGTGATCGAAACCGGAACCCAAGTCTTTGATTTCACACATTGCTCGCGATTGAAACCTGACCTCAAATTAAACGCTCACGCTCCTTTTGCAAAGCCCATATCGTTTAACTTGTTTTGCTCAAAATATAATATCAATCATCATCAAACATCCAATCGACTTATGCCTTGTCAACCATTTTTGGAAACAATCAACGTTTCTGAAACAACCTTTATTTCGATAGAACCACATCTTCTGATGGTAAAACTCCTAACATACAACTCAGGCGTATTTGCAGCATTGTTCGAAACATCAACAAAATTTTGTGAATTTACACTTCATTGGCGATTTAACCCTGACTTTAACGAATTCGCTCCTGCAGATACCTTTTCGTTAAACTTGCCTTGCCTAGACCTTGTTATCACTAATAACCTCAAAAACATTCATTTTATGGGACGAAAAACTCATTATAAATTCCCAATGCGGAATACTGGAATAACCTTTATTCAAAATGCATCTCAACGTCCACATGAGACACTATGTCAAATCAGAAAAGTACTATATTCACACCGTTGCCGGAAATTATTTAAATCAACACAAGACCTTATAACTTTAGAAATAATTTCAACACAGCTCAAACTGTATTTCTTCAATCTCGAAGACTTGAAACCTCGACATCTAAAAGCGTGTGAAGACATGCAGTCAAATACTTTGTTACGAAGACAAAAAATATATGCAAAACCGTTCAGGAAGTCACGATTCAAAACTGTGATGAACAAAGTCACAACTGAAAGTTGCACATGTGGTTTAAATATTAAACCTAACACAACCAAAAACGTTTTACCAAATATTTTCAACCTTAAATCGAATTCGCACTCATTCTTTTTATTTACAGACTTGATAAAAATCACGGCAGTCCTCAAGAAGAGCATTTCATCAGCTTTTGGGTTATCCCTTTGTTCCCACTCTCTTAATTACCAATACGGAAAACAACTCAAACATGCATCTCTCATCAGTCAGTTTCAAAAAAGACCTCCGGACTGGACAAAATCGTCATCGTTGTTAAATTCACCGTCATGCAACAACACCGAAGCACAATAAAGTCAATTAAGCCATCAGTCATCTATCCTACATTCATTACCAGCGAGACTTGAAAGGTTCTCCATAGCAACCTATTGATCGGACACAAATTATCACCAACATTACCTTCAGTTTTAAATCATCAATCTATAAGGGCATAGCAGAATTCAGAATTAACCATCAGACTGTAACAACATCGAAATCCGATTGGATGCCACGTAATAAAACCTGGTAAAATCACCCCTTTGTTGTTCGAAACATTTTATAGACATTTAAATTCGGAAATGCATCTAATTTAAATATCCAGAAGGAACAAATTGCATCAACATCAAGTAAGCAGCCGACCTCAAAAATCATCATCATTAAAATTAAAACACTCGATTCCATCACGGGGAGGCCGGTATGTTTAATGATCATTGTCATTAAACCATTAAATTTAACATATTAATTATTTGGCTTTTTAAAAGTAAAGCCCAATTTAACATAAAAAAACGTAATGGAGAGACCTATATGTAATAGTTTCTTGTTTAGACATTATTTCAATGTCATATTTATATGTCCAACGACCTCTCTCTTTACATTCTATTTCTTATGTATTCCACTTCTTGTTTGTCAATAAATTCACTCAATGAGGAATTAGCAACAACAACAACACTCAACTTTCCTAGTTATGCCAAAATGTGTAACGGACCTCATGTGTTGTTGTTGCTTATTCTTTCTCAGAGGCGCTAACTTCTTTGTCATCATCGATTCATTTATGTAGTTAGTTAGAAAAATAGCATTGTTGCGATCGCCACGATTAACAAGACCTCATCAACAAAAGAGGCATAAAAGAAATAAGAATTAGCACAGCAACACATAACAGAAACCTAGACCTTAAATACAAAAAGTAAATAAGAACATACTGTGAATTTTTTACAAAAACATTAAAACCAAAATTATATTATAATAAAAATAAAATTGGAGAAAAAACAAATACATAAATTTACAAATAAAATGAATTGTAACAAATTAGAATACAATAACAACAAAACTTGTTTTTCACTTAACTAAAAGGAAACAAAAAATGGTAAACAAATTGAACATAAAGAATAACTAGAAATTAGAACAAAAAAGAAATCAAAATAAAAACCCACACTCCACCCCTAAACATTTGGTCCTAACGAGCCGAATAGTGTTTTTGAACATTTCTCCTGAAATTTGCAATACAAAACATTAATTGTGCTACTGACATTAACGTTTAATGTGAAATGTTATTGAAACACCAATGCGACCTAAACTGCAAAGCAATTTTAAACTAGAAATAAATACTTCAAACATAAAAAATTTTGATAATAATATGAGACTTGAGTATACATTGTACTGCAAATGAAAAGTGACATAAATAAAAAATAAATAATTTAAAAAAAAAAATTAACACGCAATTACCCCAAAAAACCCCATTACTATTAATCATAGAACAATAACATATAACCGATCTAAATTGAGAAAAAATAGTTTACAAATGTCAAATACAAGGGTGAACACAGCGACCTCTCAGTATGCAGCAACATGTACATCGAGTTCCTAAGGAAAAACAAGGGAAGACATACAAAACGCAAGTAGAAGAACAAAGGCGAATCTGTAAGTAAGCATGATGCAGGCATAAATTTCTTATGGGCTGGGAAATCTTCCAACTAATTTTATGACCATTTCATTTGGCAACATTTTGATTGCATTTGATTTTTGACATCAAATCCTCAACCATGGATGTTCTTAAGAAATTCCAAAATTCATATGATGATTTAGTCGACTTTGAAGACTACGAAAGGAATGGCAAATCAGAGGACAGTTTTCATGAACTACAAGTTCTTCAAGCTCATCTGGAGTATGTCTGGTCGCAGGTTAAACTTTATTATGAAGAATGCCAGAATCACGAACTTGGGAGAAATGACATCACATTTGACTTCGAAAACTTAAGAGAAATTTTCAAGGCATCTTTTAAGGTTTATCAATCTTGTTTTTGTTTCCATTAATACCAAATTGATGCAACCTTTACTTCTCCAAACAACACAATTATATCCAAAAGACAACCAAGACCTCGAGACCTTAATATTAAAATACAGTCCACAACTCATACTGACACCAAACAAAGAATCTCAGCAGACACTTTGCTAATCACACATGATATTGAAACGAATAATTTGGAATCATTAAATCTTCACAAAGCAACAGATAACGCTTTAATATCGACACTTCCTACTAAAATAACAAATTTTCCACCTCCAGATTGTGAAGATATGCCTCAAACAATATCTACATTTGCAAACTTCAAATGACACCGAGTCCAACTATCCAAAACATGTATGTCCTTTCAATGAGAACAGACCTCATCCCAGATTGGAAAGAGTCCTTGCCATTCAAATCCCTCATAAAATTTAAGTCCAACAGTCGGAAACGCGAGTCCCCGCCAATAACTGATTCCGGATTGAACTTTATTTCTGACGACCTCGAAAAGCGACTTCGAGTTCCTACGAGAAAGAAAGAAAAACTCATCTCAGAGTTAAATCCAGTAGTGATGGAAACATCAAACCAAGCTTTTACACTTAGCAAGCTATTGCAGCGCGACCTCAAACTTGTTATCAAATTATTATTACTTATTATTGTTTCGATGACGAATCATCAGACATACTTCTCAGGTTTAATTCAGCTGTAGTCGAAACCTCAACCCAAGCTTGTGGTTTCACACATTGCTCGCAATTGAAACTTGACCTCAAATTAAACGCATACGCTCCTTTTACAAAGACAATATTGTTTAATTTGTTTAGCTCAAATGTTGACCTCGACAATCATCAAATACGAAAGCGACTTAGTCAACCTTCACTGGAGCAAGTCAAGTCCAGCGGTCAAAATTACAATTGGACCAGCAAATATTGTCTCTGGATCGTACTATATTTCTATTAAATTGCAAAAGCGACTTAGATTTTCCGGCGAGAAATACCTTTCTAAACATCTCAGTTCCAAAACCAGCAGTGATCGAAACGTCAACACAAGCTTGTACTTTTCCACTTCGCTCCCGATTGAAAACGGACTTTGGATTAAACGTTTGTGCTCTTTTTTCAAAGACCTTTCCGTATAATTTATCGCCCTCAACTCTAAATATCTTTACTTACCCCCTTAAATATGTCCTGGAAACACATTTGGAGCATTCCCGCTTGTCAACCAAACGAAAAACCTGTATTCCTATTGCCATTTATATCGTTCCGAGAACTTTCGACCTCTCATCTCTTGTACGTTCACCTCAGTCTCAACAAATGTCATTTGACGAAGCTATAGATAAATTATGTCACCAATTAGGAGACTCTTTATACAGAAATGGAATGGAAACGATGGAACTTCAACACGCAGTTACCCACAAACCAACATATGACTCTTCCCATCAACATAATTTATTATTATGGATCCAAGAAGGCCATTTAAAATTTCAAAAATCCAGATTTCTTCGCAAAAGCCCTACTGCCAAAATTTCACCTTCAAACATAAGAACTGAAAATCAGCCAAGGCTTAAGTCTTCCAAGAATCATTACAATGCGAAAGATTTAAATCTACCCAATTGCCCATATAAGCGATGGAGACATGGAAAGCGAATATTTATTAACCATTCAAGAATACCTCCGTTAATTTTTGATAGCGAAATAATTAAAAATCTTTCTATATGTGATGTTCTTTATCACTACGCTATTGATTTTGAATTTATTTGGAAAATCGTACTCACAAACTCTCTTTACAGATTTGGAAGAATAGCAGAATTACAGAAGCACCTAATATCGGACATGTTGACCATTTTTGTATCCAAATATATCGGTCTAGGATACTACGACATATGCCAGCAGCCGAGTTCCTTAGAACCAACAACGTTCACATGAACATCCTTTTCAGATACCCATGACATCAAAATCAACAAATCGTCATCATTATCATTTTAAGGAAATTCGTATCATCAACATTATAAATCGAAATCATGCGGATGGAGTCAAACAAACCAGACCAATTTTATAAATGCAACCATATCACTCTAATTTTTTGCAGTTTTTTTGTAACAGCAACAAAATACTCTAGAAAACGCCATACCTCACCAAGCAGCGTACATGAACGCACTTTACCTTACTTTCCGAAATTCTTTCCAAAAACCTAGCAAGAAATAACCTCCTCCACAACGATTTCTTATTCGACATTAAAGAACCCAATTTCGACAAAAACAATCATCGACATAGCATTTGCTTTGTTGCTTTGCATTTTTGCAACAATATACCTTTAAACATATTGTTCATGAATTTCATATTTCATTTAAGCCCTTGGAACCAAGCTTCAACACATCATGGAGAGGCCGGTATGTTTAATGTACATTGACATTAAACCGGTTATAATTATTACATTAGATAATATTAATGCACATTAATATTTTATTATTATGCCTTCTACATATGGAGTGACCCATATGCATTTATTGTTTCTTACATTGACGAACATTTTCAAGGCCATATGGACATTGACCTCTTTAATTGCGATCATTTGTTTCTCATTTCGTCACATTCCATTTAATAAAAAACAACAACAATACACATATCAACTCTCTACTCTAGTTACGATCCACATAACTAGCGGACCTCTCTCCTGTTGTTGTTGCCAATTTCTTCTTCATTCTGTTCTTAACAACAACATCATGAAATATCTCCACTAGTTATGCATGTTGTTGTTGCTTATTATTTTTAAACAACTTCCACTGACATCTCACTGCAGTGAAGGAGTTAGCGAAACAACATCAACCCAACTACATCGTGCAGTCAACGTCTTCGCCAACCAGAAACAAAACAAAACTACAAGACCTTTTTCAACAAGGAGGAAGAAATTGGCCTACAAAAATTATTAATAAACGAACATTGAATTTTAGAATAAATAAAACACATTGAACAATATTCATAAATATACAACGAAAACAAAACAGATTTTAAAATTAAGAATTAATATGAAATAGAAAACACAAATTTGAAAATAAATTGAATTAAAATCAAAATTAAAAACAAAAACAAAAACTCTTTTATTAAAACAAAAAGGAACACAACAAAAGGGTAAAAGTAAAAGACGTGCCAAATAAAATCAAACATAATTAAAGATAATCCACCCCACCCATAAACAGTGGCTAAAACACTTCAATTAATATAAATATATTCATATTTTATAAAATATATTAACAGTTCACACTTATTAAATGGTGAACCTCAACTTAAACGATTGTAAAACTTTTTTGAATATTACCATATACACTTGCATACGCGCAAAATGTGCAAAAATGTGACGAAATGTGTTTCAGACAATTTGGAGTCGATTTAGCAATGTCCGTCCGTCTGTCTTTCTGTCTGGCTGGATGGTGCGCACGATAACTCTCGAACGGATGAACCGATTTGAACCAAATTTTGGGTATCGTAATATTTTGCACAAATTTAGTTTAAGTTCGAAGATGGGCGATATTGGTCTACTCCTTCGGGTACCTCCCCCACAAAAGTTCGAGAATGGTCGGGAAATTTGTGCGTACGATAACTCTTGAAGGTAGTGGCCGATTTGGTCCATACTTTACACATCATAATATATCTACCAGGTAAAG
This sequence comes from Musca autumnalis, assembly GCF_047663935.1. NCBI lineage: Eukaryota > Metazoa > Arthropoda > Insecta > Diptera > Muscidae > Musca > Musca autumnalis. Next base: position 31,676 of record NW_027411677.1, read on the forward strand.
TTTAGGTTCCAATATGGACTCAATCGGTCCACTCCTTCGGGTACTTTCCACACAAAGTTTCGGAAAAGTTCCGTTTCGGACCAGCTCTCGATTGTATTCACTGTCCCCCATACGACGGTACAAGTTTCCTCAGGGGCAAGCCCATACTTCCTAAGAAAATAGCCTGAAAGGTGTAAAAACCCCTTATGACACCGTGTGAAGTTAATGGAGTGCAAGGTAGCTCTCGAACGGATCTGCCGATTCGGTCCAACATTTGGCCTTCATAACATTTTGTCCAATCTTAGTTTAAGTTCGAAGATAAGCCATATTGGTCCACCTCTTTAGGTACCTCCCCCACAAAAGTTAAAAAATGTTCGGAATTGACCGATTTGGTCCATACTTTATACATACTAATATATCTACCAGGTAATATATATACCAGGTTCGAATACGGACTATATTTGTCCACTCCTTGGGGTACCTCCCACACAAAATTTCGGATAAGATCACGTTAAGACCTGCTCTCGAATCACTTTGATTTTGGTTGAAGCACCTTGCATTCACTGACCCGCTTTATGATGGTACACGTTTCTTCAGGGGCAAGTTAATACTTCCTGAGAAAATAGCACGGGAACTTAGTCCCAAACTTAGTTTCAGTTCGAAGATGGGCAATACCGGTCCACATCTTCCATTACTTTCCCCAAAATTGCACTTTCTTCAAAGAGGTAACTGAGGGTATACATATCTCTGTCGGCAAAGCCGACTGATACTTTTTTACTTGTTTTCATAGTATGGAAGGTATATTAGGTTCGTTTTTCCGTTTGTAACGCATTGAAATAATCAATTGCGACCCTATAAATATACATATTCTTTATCAGGGTAACATTTTAAGTCGAACTATACACGTCCGTCCGTGGTAATCCGTCCGTGTGGTAATCACTCTTGCATCAACAAAAATGGAGATATGACGCTGAAATGTTGGGAAGATGCGTCTTTTGTTTTCAGGCTGACCAAGTTCAGTGATGGGCAACATCGCCAACGATTTGGTATAGCCCCCATATAACGGTACCGCACTATTTCAGGTATTTTGACGCTTTAAACACATTTTCAACCGAATTATCTATAATTGTACACTTAGGGTTCCTAGTGGGCAAAAGACTTATATTCAAAAAATTATGGGCATAGGTCCATGTTTTGGTATAGCCACCATATAACGGGAGGTACCGTTTTTTCGGTATTTTGAGGATTTTAGCTACAATTTTTAACTGAACTAGCTGTAACTTGACATTTGAGTTTCCAGTAGACATGAAATTTTCCGATTTTGAGGATTTTAGCTAAAATTTTTAACCGAACTAGCTAAAATGTGACATTTAAGGTTCTCAGGTTCTCCGCCAAAAATCGTCAACATTTGTCCATGTTTTTGTATAGCCCCCATATAACGGTACCAACCAATTATTGGTATTTTGAGGATTTTAGCAATAGTTTTTAACCGAACTAGCTGCAATTTGACATGTGAGGTTCTCAGTGATCGCGAAACTCCTTCACGATTGACGATTATTAGTGAAGAAGTTTCGGTATAGCTCCCAAATAATGGTACCTCCCGTTTTTCAGTATTTTGAGGGTCTTTGCTACATTGTTTGACTGATCTACCCGTAATTTGACTTTTGAGGTTCCTTGCAGTTATAAAACTTTTCCACCAATAATTGTAAAGATAGATCCACATTTTGATATAGTCCTGTATGTGGTACTGGCTGTATGTGTATGCCTGTATGTGTTCACCTGGCTGAACATATTTTTAGATTAGAGTAGATGCATGTATTAAAGGGTATCTGTAGCCGAAAAATTGTTCCACCTAAAATGGTGAAAGGAAACTAATTATTCAATTTTAAGTAAGACTATTTTATGGTGTTTTGTTTATTTTTAATTGTCATAAACGTTATCGCCATTATTATTAGCGCGAGTGTATTTTATTTTAAGTAAGTTAATTTTACAAATTTTTGTTAATTTTACAAATGGCGACGCCAGAGTCTAAAATAGAAAGTCGTGTCTAGTTCCAGTAAGAGCAAGAGTAAGTCGACACTGGATACTAAATTCTTACTTTGGTATTTCACCACCACTTTCTAGAAAAATTACAACATTGTGTGTGTTTGTTGTTTTTCTTCGTTATGTAAGCCAAATGTGTCTTATATTTGTATTTGTGGGCGGGTGTGTGTGTGTGTGTGATCCATAATTTACCCTGCAAACATTATTTTAAATTTCCAATCGCTTAACGATAATCTGGGATTCGCGGGTATGATCAATTCAATCGCGGAAGAGCTCACCCAAAGCTCTTCTGCGAATCCCCAACATAAAGCAACTGTGTCTAGCAGGCGATTCCCGAGGAAGAATCGCAGATTAATCATTTGGAAGATCATTAGAAGATTAAATAAAAAGTAACAAATAATTATTCTTTGGGTTTTGTTTTTATACCCTCCACCATAGGATGGGGGTATATTAAGTTTGTCACTACGTTTGTAACTACTCGAAATAATCATTGTAGACCCCACAAAGTATATATATTCTTGATCAGCGTGCAATTCTACATCGATATAGCCATGTCCGTCCGTCTGTCCGTCTGTCCGTCTGTCCGTCTGTCCGTCTGTGGAAATCACTCTAGCGTCCGAACGGATTGACGTAGGTTGATGAAATTTTGGGAAAATATGTTATATTTACGTAGGACTTTTGGTATTGAAAGCGGGCTATGTAGGTCCACGCTTTCGTATAGCCCCCATACAAAATGACGCGTGACGCGTCGTCGTTTTAAGGAATTTTAGATATTTGGCCCATTTACCACCGAATTGGTTGTAATTTGGTACTTTGTGTCTCCAGAGGCCAACAAATATTCTCTACCAAAGTTGGGTTATATAGGTCCACGTTTTGGTATAGCCCCCATATAAGGCCCCATATAAAGTACGCGTCATTTTAATATATTTTGAATGTATTAGACCCATTTGACCACAGAATTGTTGTAATTTTGGTATTTTGTGTCTTCAGAGGCCAGAAAACATTCCTACCAAAGTTGGGTTATATAGGTCCACGTTTTGGGTATAGCCCCCCATAAGGCCCCTTATAAAGTACACGTCATTTTAATATATTTGAATGTATTAGACCCATTTGAATAAAGAATCGGTTGTAACTTTGTATTTTGTGTTTCCAGAGGCTAAAAACATTTCTACCATAAAATGTTTAATAGGTCCACGTGTTGATATAGGCCCCATAATACAATATCTCCCGATTTTCGATATTTTGAACGTTTTAGCCTCATTATCACACCGATATGGCTGAAATTTGGTATTTAGTCTTCTTTAGGCGTATAAAACTTTCCCCCAGCAATTTGTAGGTATAGGTTCACGCCATCATGTAGCCCCCATAGAACGGTACCTTCCGAATTCGGTATTTTGAAGGTTGTGGCCACATTAATCCACCCAAATGGCGGAAATTTGTGGTGGAGGGTATAAAAAGTTCGGCCCGACCGAACTTAACGCTTTTCTTACTTGTTTTTTTTTCATTTGTTGTCTTTGAGTTTTAGTATCCCCTTTTGTTTTCTTTTCTGCCTTGTTATGATTTTGAATTATTCCTTATGTTGTTAGTGGTTAATTATACTGCTTCCACATTCACTTTGTTGTCTTTCTAGTTAAACTCGGCAAAACCTGGGCATGCGTTGTGTTTGTCAATTCTCATATTATGCATGGCAATTATATCAAATTTCTGTCGAAAGTGTATACGAGAATTATATACAACCAAATCAAAACTGTCAGAGACAAATATATGTTGCTTTTCCAGAAGAGTATTCTCAGGGCGATCATTTGAAAAATCTAAGAAAAAATGTAAACAATCGTCCAATGATCGCCGTTGGGAATCACAGATGATTCATCTGAGCCAACAATTTTCCACAATTTTGAGAAATGTTTGCATGGTATGCAAGCTTTAACTTTACCTGTCACAGCAACGCCAACACTTTAGCCGGTATAGAAGACAACCAACAAGTTTTTGTTTATTGAATTGGAAAGGAAAGCATAAAAATAGTTCCGTCATACTTTTTCTCTGTAACATTACTCTTTACCATGTTTGTTTGTAAGAGAGCGGAAGGTGGTGATTGGTAATATGAATATTCATATTTAAGTGGAAACCTTCCTTACTTACCCGTTTCCTTTTTGCCAACCTTTTATTTTCCCCGTTAGGAAAAAGTGTACATTTATCTCAGGAAAAAATAAAGTAACTGCATTTAAATGTCATCATTAAGCGATGTTCTTTTATTGACAATACAAGTTATGACTTGTCGAGAATTGCAAAGATAAAGACTTGAAAACTTGTTTTTCATTTCGTTTATATTTCTCTCTGTTCGTGATATATTTACTCGGTATACATTTCAAACATTATATTTCGTTTCAATTTTGTGAAAATTCCTTCCGTTTGGCTTGTTTGCTATTTGCATTTTACAAGAAGCTATGATGTTGCCATGCTACGGTTCTTTTAGAGCTTGCTTATCTTTTTAGCAGGGAACCATTTTTTTTGAGTGACAAATCTACATATAATTACTTTTGTGTGAAATGTAAATAGTAATTTATTTCGACAATATCTGAAGTAGCTTCTTCTACATAATTGATATATGAGAAATGTAAGGAACATGTGGTATACTTACGGTGAGCAACCGTACTCTAGAATAGAGTAAAATACTCTATTTTAGGCGTCCGTACTCTCTTTTTTAACGTACTCTATTTGCCGTCTATTTTCATTGTTATCTGTACTCTTTGTCCTCTATTTTTGATTTGTTTTACGTATCCAATGCAGTCAGAGAACTATAGGCCGAAATTAAACAAAATATTTTTTTGGTTAAAGTGTTTTTACTGAAGCAGTTTGCGGTAACCTCTGTACCTCGAAAACGAATCAGCATATAAATTCATAAAAAAAATTAAAAAAGTCTGTAGCTAAAGAACATTTTTTTATCTGAATAATTGATCCAAATATATCCCGGTAGGGACATGTGAGACTTCTCTCATATCAATAAGTACACCCCGATTCATATTACCTCAATGATATGGGACCTACAGTTTATTGCCGAAGGGCGTGTCCTAAGACACCACTTGCAGTGAAGTTTTACATGACTGAATTACTCAAGAAATGTCAGCAACATTACTGAGGGGTGTTTTTCCACCGTTGCAAAATGTTTGATTTTGCCTGGCCGGGGAATCGAACCCACGACCTTCAGCGTGCAAGACAGAAGTGCATACCATTGCACCACGGTGGCCTGTGGGCAATTTTGCATGTTTGTGTATGTGTATATTTCGCACACCGTTTGAGATATTTATATATAATATATGGGTGTCGGTACGTTGATTTCAGAAGAATATTTTTTTGAAAATCTTACTTAGATGTTTGTCTAATAAAATTTAAAAAAAAAACTAGCAAGAGAGGGCTATAGTCGGACAGGGCCGTCCATATGATACCCTACACCGCTAACCCTGGGTACATGTTTTCCACGGAATTTAATTTATATTACTACGACATATCTTAGATGTCCGGCCATACATACATAATGATAACTAGGCTGACTTTAACTCAAAGGGAAAATCGATGCCGGAATTTTAAGGCGGCAACACTATAAAATTATTAATTTGTTCGATTGTACGATTGCCAAATTTTGAACACAATTGGAATATGTTAACACATGCTACTGGGGACTCAAAATTTCCATAGTAATTTGTATTGTCCAACAGATGAGAAGTAATGCTACAAAAACATGATGAAATCGGCTGGATTTTAATAGGTCCTACATTATCTAAAATTATTCAAATGTACTATTGGAGCAATATCAAAACCTTTTTAGGATTCGTTTTCTAGCCACAGCAATGCATTGGTAAAAATCTTCAACGATTGGACAATAAAGGTGGTCTTTAGAGCAATTGCGTATGCATTCACATTTGGCCCCATACAAATAACTATGGAAGCTCTGAGGTCCCAGTGGTTCGTGTTAACATCTCCCATTTGTGGTTAAACTTTGGCAATCTGTGCTTAAACTTTGACAGGTATTAGCCTAAGCGTACTTAGGACAGTTTGATATGCGACCATGTGTTTGACTGTTTTCAGTGGCTTGATTGAGACACCTCCAAAACATTGTTTTTGAACGCTTCAACGCCTGATATGCTGGAATCAAATAAAGTCACTGGATCCCCAGCCAGGGCTGTACTGCGGATGACCCATCAATTCCACGTTTTGTCCGGTCAAACAGGCGCAGGTTTGAATCGATGTCATGATGCAGCATGATTCGTTTTCTCTTGTTCGTTTATCGAATTTCTCTGGAGATTTCTGGCAAACAAATGTTGTGTACCACTTAGAATTAACAGTCCTACATTTCTGAAGCCGTATAGTCCCCACACGGTCAGTTTGGCAGAAGAAACAGGCGACTATTTGCTTCGAAGTGCTTTTTACATGAACAATTTTCGTTGAATTTGGCTCGCTTTCGAAGACCTAACGGGTCGATTCAAATGTTAGTTGGTGGAAGAAATGCCCAAGGATGCCTCTATCTCACGGTATATAACATGGCGATCTTGCATTATCCGTTCACGCACGGTTTATTTTTTCTGGCGCAAAGGCCGATTTTGGGCGACCCGCACGACCTTCGTTTTTTTGCTTGTGTCGGCCAGGATTGAATTCATTAAACCAGTTTTTCATAGTGCTATAGGATGACTATGACTACGATGCACTCTTGCCTGTAAACAACACACACAAGGTCGTATGACAAACTGTCCTAAGTATGTGTAGGCTAAAAACTGTCAAACTGTCCAAAAAAATGTCAAGTGGCCACATAATTTTCGTGCAGCCCTCGTATTGCTTTTTAAACAAAAATTGTATTCATTTAAAATTGTGTCCTAGCGACAAAATCATAAATTGATTTACCCACAAAAAGTCTTTGTCAAGATGTCCAAAACAAATTCACCCAACATGTAACGAATAAAAAGAACAAAACATTTGTAAATATTGGACTTCCTCGCTCTTTCCGCCGTTCAATGTATTAACAATATATGAAATTGAACAGAAAACAATCTCATCTTAGCCACACAAGATCCTTTGTTGGGCAAGTCACAAGCATTTATTTCCCCATATTGTTCAGATCTGAAAAAGTTGTAATTTTAATGTATTTTTCCCAAAAAAAATTATTTTGACAACTATTTTTGGTTTATTATTTATTCTATTATTTTTGTGGGGGAGCTATTTACATCCTGTAAAATTTCCGGTTGCCAAAAAAATAAAAATAAGAATTTGAGAGAATTTTAGTCTTCCAGATCATTTGTGCTACTTGATTGCCTCAGTAACAGTTGTTTGTTGACATTGTCATATCTTCTGTGAAGTGTTTCGCGGAGTGCGGTTGTATGCTTTAACATTTTAACATGTTGTATTTCTTCATCCCTAGTTGTTGGTGTTTCCGATAGGCATTATCCATTATATTATATTACAATACCCAACCTATGCTTCACTGACTCTGCGACCAGGTATTTCCTATTCATTAGGCAATTTAAGATTCAAATGCTGTTTGACTTTTTGTTTTCGCTTTTAGAGTAGTTGTTTTTATGGATTGTTAAATCATGCTCTTCCTGGCAGAGTGGGAGGTGGGAGAAGACATTTGCATTTTATAAAGTTATTTTTCTTTTTATTTTCGCTGGCAATGACTTTCAATAACAAATTTATAGCCATGAAAACTCTATAAAAAATAAGCAACTAACACTGGTCAACAAAACTAAAAAAAAGTTGGATGTTTCATCCGAATTTTTTGTGTTTCTAAAGGTAAGGTCACATTAGGCAAATATTTGTTCCAAATATAAAATTTTATATTTGCCCAAAAAATGTCAAATTCAAACTGAGTTTAGTTTTTGTTCACATTACAAGCACATATTTGTCACATTTTGTTTGTTCAAACAGTAAAACACAGTGACAAATAACGCAATGCGCAAACATGTTTGCTATGTTCTCACATTTGAGAAAATATTTGTGGCAAAGAATAGTTTGAGCAAACTGTCAAAAAACATAATTTTGTTTGTTCAAAAATATTGAAAGAGTTTAGAAATAATGCAGGAGGATGAATCTTTATTTAATTTTTGCTGTGGAGCAGCATCCTATACAGCTTTGGAAGAAAATGGTTTTATGAAGAAAGAGAAGAAAAGGCCATGGGCACTCCCGTGAGTGTGTCGCCGGAGTGAATTGTTAATTAAACTCCACGCTGAAAAACCATCTCTTTATAATTTTTTTTTGCGGATGAACTCTGCATTCTTTGACTATTTGGTGAGTAAATCTATATTTAAATTGGAGCTACTACCATTTTATCATAAATTAATCTACAGCTTCAATTAACTGACCCACTTATAACCAAGAAGACAACACAACTGCGTGAACCGATTTCAGCTTAAGAACTTTTGATGGTCACACTTCGGTACTTGGAACGAGCGAAAGCTTCCGTTCCCATCTATGTTCCAATATAGTGATAATCTTCTCTTAATTATATTTTAATTAATATCCTGTATTTAAGGAACACACAATATTGTCCTAATGGCTATTTCAGAAGCCTCTTATAAATTGTTGTACATTGATGTCGGTTCAAATGAATGAATATCAGATGGTTGAGTTTTCCGAAAAACTTCTTTCAATGAGGCGCTGGTAAACAACAAATTAGACTTGCCTCCACCAAAGCCCTTGTCATTTAGAATACTTCCAGTTCCATATGCTCTAGAGCTTGTGAGGGCGAAAATCTTTCCTCATTTTCGACCACACAAAATGCCAGTTTTGTAATGGGATTTCTTATTATTGCCTTGCTCACCATTACCTATAAAGTTTTATTATTGCTAAACTAGTATGAGGGAATGTACAGGTACAGTTGAGCCCAAAACATATACATAGCTTGGGACCGACCGATTAGTTTCATTGTCAACCAGTTCCCGTTACCCGAAACACACGCCAACGAATTATCATGAGAGTTGCAAACAAGGTCTCGTTATCGAAAAAACCTGGAAGGCAACACCGATGCGATAAAAGCGTGTGAGAAATTTAAGTGGGGATCAGTCGTGTATTAGGAGTGAACAAGTTCCCGCGAGTCTTTGAGTCGACGTGGCCACTAAATTTTTCCGCGAGTCTTTGAGCCGACGCACAGTGTTGCCGCTTCCATACAAAAGTGGACAAAAATAGAAGGAGTTGACCTAGGTTGATGAATTTTTACAGAAGTACTTATAAGAGCATAGGAATGAAAAATTTTAAATTTGGTCAATATCGGTTCAGATTTGGATATAGCCCCCACATATATCTTTCCCAGATTTTGCTATAACTCGGTCAATTTTAACCGAATGGCCTTCAAATTTACCATGCTATGTTTTCTCAGGCCACTGTTGAGTTTTACCGATTTTGATTTGATTTCGCAAAAATCGATGCACAAGATTCGATGTATATGAGATATTGATTAAATTAGGAACATATGACGTAATTGTCAGTAATTGAGTGGCATCGGGCGATATTATATATTGTATGGAATTATATGTCATATTTTTATTCCTGTGGCCTCATAAGTATTTGTGCAAACATTCATCAACCTAGGTCAACGGTAAAAATGAGGAACATCCCATGTTAAATTTGAAGGCTATTCATCAAAAATTCAGCGAATTATAACAAAATCGGTGAAAGATATATATGGGGGCTATATCCAAATCTGAACCAATTTTTACGAAAATCAAATCCCCATCCAAAACTTTTAATATTATCAACAAACTTTTCAGAAAATGTTATTTTAAATGTCGTCTAATTTTCATATGATTATCGCTTTAAATTACCTGGGAAATATTTTATATATTTAAAGAGCTACAACATCATTATGGATGCACATATTGACAAAATTCTTGTATCGAATATGTTTACTGTAAGAAAAAACATAAACATATGTAAAAGTTAACATCACATTTTTCTGTTTTTTGTCCATTGACTTTGACATATCAAAGTTTGTTAAATTATCCCGCGAGTCTTTGAGTCGACGTGGCCATTGACTACCGTCTGTTGTGCACTACATAACTACCTCATCTTAATAATTCTACATACTTCCACCCAAATCTTGTAGACCACCGCACCCAAGATGGTACACTTGTACCGGGTGAATGTTGCAGTGAGCAAACTACGAACAGTTTCATCAATCTCCAACCACGTCTGCATACATAATACATTAAACGTAAGAGATGTTAAAAAATAATAATGGTTCAATATATAATATTTCAAATACAGGTAATGATGGCACATAAGAAATTTGTGTTCGTACAGGCAAGTGTAACACAATCAACTTGGTAATACGCTAAAAATGATGTTTTTGTTTGGGAAACAGGTATATTCTTCTGGTATTTGATTACCATTTCGTACTGCAGAATTCGTGTTATAAAACTACTATACATTTAAAAGTAATCATTAATTCTCTCCTCTTTCACGCATTGTAAAAACAGTTCACTTACGAGTTAGTTGGCGAACGATATGTTGGGATCAAAGGTGTTTTGCTTTTGTTGCTTCATTGCAACCACTGCCCCTCGCATAGTTTACGCGATCTGGGCTGTTGCTGATTGCATATGCGAAACTTGCGGGGCGATGTTGGCTATGGTTGTGGCGGAAAATTCTCAATAACTGTTGGAAAATATTGAGAATGACGACATTATCTAAATACTCACAAATATTTTTATTATCAATTTCTATAACCAAATTTGATTTTGTTTACTGAGTCTGCATATCTTTATTTCGTCCTACAAAACTCATAACGTTGAAAAATCTCCATTTTAATGGTTCAATAGTGCCTTTTTCGGATTTGGTCTTGGATCTAGCAGCATAACTACGGTATTGTATTCCTCTGCTCAATCTTTCATTACTTTAGGTTTTGCTCAAGGTTTTTATGGGCAGTGGTACTTCATCATCGGATTCCATATTTGATTTATGTTTTATTATTAGGCCGGTGCGATTTGAAAACCTTCAAAGGCCCTTCGCGTTTCTTATTCCTGGGATTGAACTGAGCAAAAATGTCCACTAGACCATAGGTCTACGGTGAAAATCGAGCCTCCCGATTTTGACTTTAAGTTTTTTATCTACGTTTTTTGGACATTTTAGCATATAACAGCCAAACCATTGGGATTTTCGATCGAACACAAGGACAAGAATTGTAGCCAAGGCAGTAATTAAGAACTCTCTAATACATCGCGAAAGCATTGGAACGCTCCTTCAGACAGTTTTGGCCTTGAGAAGGTGCAAACTTTTCGAAAAATTTCGATAAATGGCACTGTACTGCAAAAGTTGAACAGAAAAATATTCAAGAGTTCTGATGTAAAATTATATCGTGTTGAGATCCATTGACAACGACAATGCCTTTAGTTAGTTTGGGTCACTTCGTTTTATTTTTTGATAAAGATAAAAGTAGTGAAAATCTGGGTTTCTTACATTTTCAAATTTAAACGGATATATCTTCTTTTTTCACAATGGATTTCTAGTTATCCTTCTTCCTTTTAAAGGGGTGAATAATATCTTTCGAACAAGTTATTATTTGTTTAAATCGGTTAACAAATGGCTAAGTTATAGTGGTTTAAGTCTGAAAAACCACACAAAAAAACTATAACTGAATTTCTCATAATTTTGAAAATAAATATTGAACAAAAAAACATTATATTTTTGAAAATTATGAGAATTCAGTTAAAATTTTTTTTGTGGGGTTTTTTCAGACTTGTGTTCGATCGAAAATCCCAATGGTTTGGCTGTTAAATGCCAAAATATCCAAAAAACGTCAATAAAAATTTTCAAGTCAAAATCGGGAGGCTCGATTTTCACCTAGACATATGGTCCAGTGGGCTTTTTTGCTCAGTTCAATCCTGGGAATCAGAAACGCGAAGGGTCCATTAAGGTTTTTTTCCTTCCATAAAAATCGCCCCGCACTATTTATTATATTTGGGAAGTAGTTGATTTATTATTTATGAGTTTGTTGGTACTTTATTCTATTGATATGTTTCTCCGTTGCCTTTTGTTCCAAATAATTTGTTTGTAATGAGGCACATCTGTTCTTGGTTTTCATATTCCCAACGTAGTATTAAAAAAACGTAAAAGAAATTTTACGTTTTAGCGTTTTTATACCCTTAGCCTTTAGGCTAAAGAGGGTATTTACACTTTGATACGACCAAAAATGTGCCTCATCGAAATAATGGCTTTAGACCCCAAGTATGTTTGTACGATATCCGTTTCAGACAATTTTGAGTAGATCTAGCAATGTCCGTCCGTCTGTCTGTCTGTCTGGCTGGCTGGTGCGCACGATAACTCTCGAACGGATCAATCGATTGGGTTAAAATTTTGGGTATCGAAATATTTTGTCCAGATTCGATTTAAGTTCGAAGATGGGCCATATAGGTCCACTCCTTCAGGTACCTCCCCCACAAATGTTCAAAAATTGTCGCAAAACTTGTGCGTACGATAACTCTTGTAGGGAATAACCGATTTGGTCCATACCCTTTTCACATCGTGTAATTTCTACCAAACTTAGATGAGGTTCCAATATGGACTCAATCGGTCCACTCCTTCGGGTACTCCCCACACAAAATTTCGGAAAAGTTCAGTTTAGGACCTGGTCTCGAATCGCTTTGATTTTTGTTTACGCAAGTTGTATTCGCTGTCCTCTATACGACGCTGCAAGTTTCATTAGGTGCAAGTCCATACTTCCTGAGAAAATAGCCTGAAAGTTACAAAAACCCTATGACACCGTATGTAGTGGTTGGAGCGCACGATAACTCTAGAACGGATCTGCCGATTCCGTCCAAAATTTGGCTTTCGTAATATTTTGTCCAAACTTAGTTCAAGTTCAAAGATGGATTATATCGGTTCACTCCTTCCGGTACCTCCCCCACAAAAGTTCGAAAATGTTCGGAAAATTTGTGCGTACGATAACTCTTGAAGGAAGTAGCCGATTTGGTCCATACTTTGCACATTATGAAATTTCTACCAGACTTAGATGAGGTTCCAATATGGACTCAATCGGTAAACTCCTTCGAGTACCTCCCACACAAAATTTCGGAAAGTTCGGTTTAGGACCTGCTCTCGAATCGCCTTGGTTTTTGTTGTAACATCTTGTATTCACTGTCCCCTATACGAAGGTACAAGTTTCCTCAGGGGCAAGTCCATACTTCCTGAAAAAATAGCCTGAAAGTTGAAAAACAAACCCAATGACACCATTTTTATGGGTGGAAGCGCAAGATAATTCTCGAACGGAAATGCCGATTCCGGTCAAAAATTTGGCCTTCGTAATATTGTTTCCAAACTAAGTTTAAGTTCGTAGATAAGCCATATCGGTCCACTCCTTCAGGTACCTCCCCACAAAAGTTCAAAAATATTCGGAAAAATTGTGCGCATGATAACTCTTGGTGGGAGTGACCGATTTGGTCCATACTTTACACAATCTCATAATATCTACCAGATATAGATCAGGTTCGAATATGGACTATATTTGTCCACTCCATCCCGTACCTCCCACACAAAATTTTGGATAAGTTCACTTTAAGACCTGCTATTGAATCACTTTGATTTTTGTTGAAGCAACTTACATTCGCTGCCTCAATTACGATGGTAAAAGTTGTTTCAGGGGCAAGTCCATACTTCTTGAGAAAACAGCCCGAATGGTGTAAAACCCCCTATGGCACCTTATGGTCTATTTCGATCCATTTCGTTAAGTACCTTTTCCGCAAAATGTTTGAACTTTAATCCTAATCAACATTTAAGTTTTTTGTGAAAAAAATTGTTTTAATTTGCACAGGCTGAGGGTATATCTCTGTCGGCAAAGCCGACTGATACTTTTTTTACTTGTTTTTTTTTTTTGCAAAGCGTTTAAACGTACATAATTTTTTTTCTGAATGAACATTATGTTAAAGCGAAAATTATCTCTACTCACAAGTCCGACAACCTGAGATATCGGATAAAGAAATATTTTTTTTTCAAAAAAGTATGCTCTGTATATACGTTTTAAAAATATTAATCATAATACGACTGCTTATTATTGGCTCCTTTATTATGAAGAGTAATATATCTATATAAATAACAAGTAATAAAGTATCAGTCGGCTTTGCCGACAGAGATATACCCTCAGCCTGTGCAAATTGAAGCACTTTTTCACAAAAAAAGTATGTATTTAGGGGGTTTCAAAATTTTGGTCGTATGAACCGACAAAAATGTTGATTAGGATTAACGTTCAAAAATTTTGCGGAAAAGGTACTTAAAGGAAAAGGTTTTTACACCCTTCGGGCTGTTTTCTCAAGAAGTATGGACTTGCCCCTGAAACAACTTTTACCATCGTAATTGAGGCAGCGAATGTAAGTTGCTTCAACAAAAATTAAAGTGATTCAATAGCAGGTCTTAAAGTAAATTTATCCAAAATTTTGTGTGGGAGGTACGGGATGGAGTGGACAAATATAGTCCATATTCGAACCTGATCTATATCTGGTAGATAGTATGAGAATGTGTAAAGTATATTCCAAATCGGTCACTCCCATCAAGAGTTATCGTGCGCACAATTTTCCGAATATTTTTGAACTTTTGTGGGGTAGGTACCTGAAGGAGTGGACCGATATGGCTTATCTACGAACTTAAACTAAGTTTGGAAACAATATTACGAAGGCCAAATTTTGGCCGGAATCGGCATTTCCGTTCAAGAACTATCTTGCACTTCCACCCATAAACATGGTATCATAAGGTTTGTTTTTCAACATTCAGGCTATTTTTTCAGGAAGTATGGACTTTCCCTTGAGGAAACTTGTACCTTCGTATAGGGGACAGTGAATACAAGATTTTACAACAAAAACCAAGGCGATTCGAGAGCAGGTCCTAAACTGAACTTTTCCGAAATTGTGTGTGGGAGGTACTCGAAGGAGTTTACCGATTGAGTCCATATTGGAACCTCATCTAAGTCTGGTAGAAATTTCATAATGTGCCTTTGCAAATCGGACCAAATCGGTTACTCCCTTCAAGAGTTATCGTACGCACAAATTTTCCGAACATTTTCGAACTTTTGTAGGCGAGTGGACCGATATAATCCATCTTTGAACTTGAACTAAGTTTGGACAAAATATTACGAAAGCCAAAGTTTGGACCGAATCGGCAGATCCGTTCGAGAGTTATCTTGCGCTCCAATCACTACACACGGTGTCATAGGGTTTTTTGTAACTTTCAGGCTATTTTCTCAGGAAGTATGGACTTGCCCCTAATGAAACTTACAGCGTCTAATAGAGGACAGCAAATAAAACTTGGGTAAACAAAAATCAAAGCGATTCGAGGCCAGATCCTAAACGGAACTTTTTCGAAATTGTGGGAGGTACCCGAAAGAGTGGACCGATTGAGTCCATATTGGATCCTCATCTAAGTCTGGTAGAAATTACACGATGTGCAAAGTATGGACCAAATCGGTTATTCCCTACAAGAGTTATCGTGCGCACAAGTTTTGCGACAATTTTTGAAAATTTGTGGGGGAGGTACCTGAAGGAGTGGACCTATATGGCCCATCTTCGAACTTAAATCGAATCTGGACAAAATATTTCGATACCCAAAATTTGAACAGAATCCATTGATCCGTTCGAGAGATATCGTGCGCACCAGCCAGCCAGACAGACGGACGAGATCTACTCAAAATTGTCTGAAACGGATATCGTACAAACATACTTGGGGTCTAAAATCATTATTTCGATGAGGCACATTTTTGGTCGTATCAAAGTGTAAATACGCTCTTTAGCCTAAAGGCTGAGGGTATAAAAATCAAATGTCGTTCGTTGGTAATAGCATCAGTTGAGAACGGCTGGACCGATTTGAATAATTCTTTCTGTGAAATGTTCGCCATAACGAAAAATTGATCACACCCGTTTTTTCATTTTTCAATTCATATCTTTTCTACAAAAACTACTGAACCCATTTTTCTGAAATTGTCAGGGAATGTACAGGGAAGACCCTCCGTTAAAATAGTCTACAAATTCAGTTGAATTTTGGAAGGGCGGAGAACTTCCCCTAAACCCTTTTTTTTAAAACTGATATATCCCACTTTTTCCAATTTTCAATTTAAATCTTTTCTGAAAAAACTACTGAAAGTGTCATGGAATGTACAGGGATGGACCCCAAAAACAGGCTACATATTAAATTGAATTTCTGAGGGGCGGGGTACCTCCCCTATGCGATATTTTTAAAAAACGTTATATTTGCAAAAATTATGCATGTATCGGTTTAAAAGTTTACGGATAATTCTACAATGTAGGTACTTCTTTAGGGCTTAAAGACCTGACCACGCCTGTTTTTTAAATATGTCATAACTCCAATACTACTGAAGGGATTTCCATAAAATTTGCAGCAAAAGCTCAATGTTTGTTGTTATGTATATTTTATAAATTTGGGAAGAGGTGGGGTACCTTCCCATGCCTTTTTTAACGCTATATGTATAAGCCAATCTTATGATTATATCGGTTTCAGCATACATTTTGGTAGGCTATGAAGTTGTGTCCACCCTAGGTACATATTTGGAGCCAAAATACCACGCCCACTTTTTTTAATATGTTATATCTTGAAAACTGATGACCACGCCCACTCTTTTCAAAACATTATTTTTCTAAAACTACTGAACCTTATTTTTTTTGTTGACGAATTTTAGGGTCTATTGTTTTATAACCGTTATACTTGCTAAACTTATGATTACATCGGTTTGCAAGTTAATTTTCGAGACAACGGTGGTTGCGTCCCCGATCGGTTTGACAATGGACAGAAGAAGTTATGTAGAAAATACCTGTTTTTGAATTGTCAAGCATAAAGTCGATAAAACTCATTTTGACGGGCCAGCAACGCGGACCGGAGTCTGCTAGTATAAAATAAATCAATATAGATAAACAAAAGATAAACACTACAACAATTGTAGTGCCCTTGCCGAGCACAACAGCAAATATTAAAGATTTCGCATACAAAAATTATATTATCTAATTTCGTGAATTTGTGATCAACATCGAAATACAACGCCTAAAAAATTACAAGAAGTAGAAACAATCTTCATGTGGTACACTAAACAAGGTAGTTGCATCGTTGAATTCATACAATATTTTCTCTTTGTTTCATTAAAATGGTAACACAAAACTGAAATATGTCAAAATCCACGTGCCAGCCAATAAAAACAAACTACAGCGATATTTGTCAGCCGTATTTGTATGTATGTTCGATAAGTTGGTGCATCTACTATTATTATTGTGCCTTGTTTAAGATCAACTGACAATATGTATAAACACCTCGGTATATTTCAGGATTTCGTGAAATCTATGCTATGGATTTATAAAAGTCTTCTTTTGTTATAGTTTGGATTTTCCGAACAGATTTATTGCGTTCCAGTTAATTTAAAGTTAAAAGTGATCATAAAATCTCAAGGAGGTCCTTCTTCCAGTTAACTTTTAGTGTGAAAATTATATTTTTAAGGCCTCTATCTATGTCCCAATTTACATTGGGCGAGTTTACTTGCGGCAATTGTCAGTTTGTAGGTGAGAGAGGGTGCTGAGTGGCAAAGGATTACCATATGCCTCACCTCTCTCTCCTACAAAATGACAATTGCCGCAAGTAAACTCGCCCAATGTAAATTGGGACTATCCAATAGTAAAATAAAACATATAATAATGGCCCTATGACAACATACCATTTTATATAAAAATAGTTTATAATTAAAAATATGAAATATTTTGTTATAATAATAATGCTTTCCTTTTTCACTTGCATCATTGGTCATTGAGTTCGACTCTAACAAGAAATTAATTAAAATTAATATTAAAAATGATCTTCGCCCTAATAGGCAAAATTTTCAAATAAAAATAAAAATCAGCTTGAGCCAGGCTGGAGTTTGAACACACATGAAACACAAAAGTGTTGTCACGGCGTGTTAGCTTTCGGAGCCAAACTCATAACTTTCAAAGACTACGCTAAGCGTTTCTCATGACAGCCATACAATTATTAAAAAAAATATTCAGCGTTGTAAAAAACAAATTGCATTTGAAAGAGGAAAAGTTAGATGATAGCGAAGCCGCTCCCCAGCCGATATGTCTGAAGAGCCTCTACCAAGTGCTAAACATGCATGCCACTTTTTCACTTGCATATTTGATCATTAAGCTCGACACTAACGAGAAATTAATTAAAAATTATGGTTTTAATTTTATTTTAAAAGTAATTCGCTACATATTTTATTATTCACTGCTTTCTACATATTATTAACATATATTTTCGATTTTATTTAATAACACTGTGCAACACTGGAAATGCAAACATCTTCTAATGGGCATTTTCTGAAAGTACATATTGATACTACAAAAACCTTAATTGGGTTTTGTGTTCTTAGATCGGGTTTAGATTTTATGGCCTCTTCTAAACCGACATAAAATGAGCCTTTTTTCCAGTGATCGGACCTTTATCTCCGAAACTAATAAGAATTTTGCTTTGCAGTCTTCAGCAGTATTGTAGCTCTAAAGTAGTAGAATTTATGTGTTAAACAGATGAACTAGGAAAAGCTGCATCTAGCGCATCAAACTCGTTAAAATATAGAAAAGTTTACATAATTTCTGAAATTCTGGTCAGTAACAACTAAACTAGTGGGAGTTGAAACAAGTAACCATTCTAAAAATTTTCCAAATAATGTGACCATCAATTCTTCAGAACATTCTGAAACTCTAAAATGGTTATTTCACGATGTTGAAAGGGTATTTCATAACATACCTTTTAAAAAACTTATTTCAAACAATGTTCACACAGGCTGTTTATTCTCATGTTGGGAATTTCAATGAATTATTGAAATATTTACCAAATTGTTGTTGAAAAATTTGCTATAAACAAGGCGATAGAGGCATTTTATAAAAATATAATGTTCTGAAGAGTTGTGTATTACATTCCAGAGAATATTTCCCCAAAAGGTAACATTAAGAAGAATTTAACATTTTGGGAGATACGCTGCGAAATATACACAAATTATAGAATTTTTAGATGTATTATAAAATTTGAGGCAATTAATGCAATTTCTCATGTTCACTATTCCTCCAAATATTTTCTTCTTGTTCTTATCTACAAGTTTGCTGCAGATGTCAAAACAAGATTCGTATTGGTTTCAGATGTACAGCCCCGATTTGTTTTAAATATTCGATTTTTAACCATGTTTAGATAAGGTCATAAACACCGAACCCGATCTAAGAAAACAAAACCCAAATATGGTTTTTGTCTATTGGTCCTCTACTTTCATAAAATTCTGGACAGAAGTTGTTTGCACGCGATTAGCTCAAAAATGTTGCACAGTGTAATTGTATACCAGCTGCTATTTTTCTTGTTTGCTCTTACAAAACTTTTGTAAGTCAAATATCTGCCTATTGTGACCTCACCTTAACTCAAATCGGAGAGTTATTTTTGAATCCGGTCGCGGGTTTTCTCCATGAGTTCTTGTTTTTACGATTTTTCGGTTTTTACGATTTTTTATCTAGAATTTCGTTGTTCTCGGATACAATGAAATATTTTTTGTGGGTTTCTCGACACGAATATACCAAGCAGATGCTTATAAAGTTCATAGCGCCCATGATTGGGCCATAACCTAAAAATCGTCTTGAAGACGGCTAACTAGATGGTAAATGATATCTAGTTAGCCGTCTTCATGACGATTTTTAGTGATATCATTACTACAACAACCATTTATTACTCGTTATCAGTCTTCATGACGATTTTTAGGTTATGGTCCAATCATGTGCGCTATGAGTTTTATAATTTATATTTGTATACTGGACTATGTAGTAGACACGGATATGCTTACCGTTATGCAATATGTATGGGATTTACTTCTCCTGATGATGTAATTAATGCTTAAAGTACTCAAAGTACGAATTTTACAAGGTCCGTTATATGCCTTCTATATTTTTGATATACATTCACCATAATTATTGCTGAAACTGTTTGTATCGAGCGCACAACATCTCCTTGATATATTCGTGGCCAAAAACCCCACAAAAATATTTATTTGTATCCCAGAATAACATTGAATTTTGAGCTATATCTCAAAGACAAGAGCTGATGGAGATTTCAGTTAGAAAAGTCGTGTTGACCAGCGTAATTATATGTTTTATACTTTTTGCACTTTGGCTATCAACAGCAAATAATTTTTGCATTCTATGTCAGCTTGGAACTCTTGGCTGCTCACTGATTCCATTAATTCAAATTAAAGGCTTGAGGCAACATCGAAAAACAAAATATATGTTGCCCAACAACATTGTTTGGTCCCTGTCTCTGGGTAGTCATCAACTGAGAGTTACGTTCCTTGAATCTCTTTCCTCCGCTGGCTACACCACTCATATCCGGTGTAATTTGTATTACTTTTTATTGACTTTTATCGTAATTTTATTGTCGTTGTTGAAAGCAAACAACAATATGACCAACTATTTGCCAATGATGTCCTGTGGCTTTTGTGTTGCCGCCAGACAGACAACCAAACAACGACGTTCAACATTGTCTGTGTTTGTCATCCAACACTTTCTTACGTTTCGTGTGTGGGGTGTGACACGGTAGTTGACTAAAGCAATGAATATGAATTTTAATATCTTCTGCTCCTATCACCAGTTCAAGCAGGTTAAATTTATCCACCCACTCATTTGCTCGCTCGCAGTCTGTGATGTAAAGGAGTTACTTTTTCGCACAAAACGGAGGCAGGAAATATGTTTTTAAAGCAATACCACCAACATGTGGTTTACCCCTGTGCGGTCATAATTTATTGCTTTTTGTAATTTTCGTTTGTGGCATATTGAATGGACTTTTTGTAGCCATATCCAGCAGATGATGCCGGATGTTGGGTTATTGTGCACATGGTTCATGTCAGTAGGAAATTGAATAATATTTGGATTAAATTATTTAAAAAGAGAAGAGCGATATTGGTTTCCATATAATCGGGAACTGCGAAAACGTTGTTACTGAATATATATGTACGGGAAGTAACATTAACCAACCCCATTTTACGACCAATTTTTATGCGGTAAGGGTTATTATGTCTTTGTGTATTTGTATGTAACATACAAAAGGAATCGAAATAGTTCCTTTTGGGGATATACATATAATCACGTTCTGAGTCGATTTATTCATATCCGTCCGTCCATGAATTTTTGTTCGCAACGTACAGGTCGCATTTTTTGTCCAATTCAGCTGACAATTGGGGACTACAATTTGTTTAGCCATAGGAAGAACGCTATAGCTTTTGGTGAAAATCGGGTTCAGATTTGGATATAGCTCCCATATATATTTTCACCCGATTTCATGTATGTGTGACTGAATTCTGTCTACAAATAATTGTGCCAAATTATATCGAAATATCGGATATAGCTCCCATATATATTTTCACCCGATTTCATGTATGTGTGACTGAATTCTGTCTACAAATAATTGTGCCAAATTATATCGAAATCAGTTCAGATTTGGATGTAGCTCCCATATATATTTTCGCCCGATTTCACGTATTTGCTGCACCAAACACGCTACATACGTTGATTTTGATGAAATTTGGAAAGTTTGACTGAATTCGGTCTAGAAATAATTATCCCAAATTATATCGAAATCGGTTCAGATTTGGATATAGCTCCCATATATATTTTCGGCCGATTTCGCGTATTTGCTGCACCAAACACGCTATATAACTCCGGGGCAAGTTCCGCCCATTTTTGAATTTTTCGAAATTTTCGAGTTTAGATATCTGGGAATCCTTGCATTTCAGGTATATAGTGTCTTTGGCAACTTTACTAAGGAGGGTGTGGGAAATATTTGTGTTAAAAATTTTAACCCTCATGCGGTTCAACAAAGGGTCTTTTTTGTTCTTTTTTCGAAAGTCTTTCAAAAACTCATTAAAAATGTGATCGTATCAAATCCGATTATTCTACAAAATTGTTCGCCATAAAATTTCACTGTAGGTCTCAGAATACCCCAAATCTGTAACTCTTGTCTAATCGCCAGGAATCTCTAAAAATGAAAAACACGTTTTAGGGTAAAAGTCGGACTTCATCTGAGTTTATTCAAAATTGTCCCACAAAACATAATTTTAGAGAGATGATGTCAGAGACAAAAGTATTCTTCGTCAAATTTCACCATAGGTCACCAAAGAAATGAAATGTGTATTTACATTCTATAGCATGAAAATATCAGTATCAATTTTGCTGAAAAAAACATGAAAATATTTCCCAATTTTTTGATGAACATTTTTTCATTCTTTTTTCTAGTTGATACATGGAAGTAATATAAAACTTGGTTATAGGTAAAAAGTGTCAAAGGATGAAAAATTCTACACAAAATTTCACTATGAGTTTCAAAATAAACCATAAATTTATGTACAGCATTTTCCTAAAAAAAATTGATTACAAATATATACATATTAGGATGAAATTATATGTTTAATTTTGGACTGTTAATTTTACATAATTCCATACTAGATCAAAATCTAGCAAAATCCTTTTCTTTTTGGAAATATTGTTAATAAAAGAATTATTCCAAATGAAATTTCATTATAAGTCTCTGAATAAATGAAATCTGTAACCATAACATATAACATTCTTAGCAGCACTTGTTTTTGATATATAGGTTTTAGGGCCATATTTTCCAATTTTCATAAAGATTGTCGTTGTGATTGAAAAATATAAATATCTTATTAATGGTTTTTCGTTATAAATTCATACAGAAGATGTTGTGCGTTCAATTTAAACAGCTTCAAAAACATTTGTCGTAAATATATATTTGAAAAATATAAAAAAACCCAGATCGGACCAGCCAAAATTGCGTATTTTTAATACTTTCAACTTAAATTCCGTAGTTAGGATAAGCCATTTTACTTATATTGCATGCGAAAATACATTAGAGGTCTACGGCTATGGTCCAGTGAAAATATAGGTGTCATATGTGCTCTCACATGTACAATTTGGTGTGGTCCAAAAAACTACAATGATGGAACTCACTCCTACTTTGGTGGCATTTATTTAATTAACTATAGCAATTGACGTGAATAGCTGTATCATGAATGACCATAACGAACCCAGTTAGGATATAGTCATTTATGTCAATTGCTAGGGTTAATTCCGTAAATGCCACCAAAGTAGGAGTGAGTCCCATCATTGTAGCTTTTTTGACCACACCAAATTGTGCATGTGAGAGCCCATATGACACCTATATTTTCACTGGACCATAGCCGTAGACCTCTAATGTATTTTCGCATGCAATATAAGTAAAATGGCTTATCCTAACTACGGAATTTAAGTTGAAAGTATTAAAAATAAGCAATTTTGGCAGGTCCGATCTGGGTTTTTTATATTTTTCAAATATATATTTACCACAAATGTTTTAAAGCTGTTTAAATTGAACGCACAACAACTTCTGTATGAATTTATAACGAAAAACCATTAATAAGATATTTATATTTTTCAATCACAACGACAATCTGTATGAAAATTGGAAAATGTGGCCCTTAAACCTATATGTCAAAAACAAGTGCTGCTAAGAATGTTATATGTTATGGTTACAAACTTCTTTTATTCAGAGACTCATAATGAAATTTCATTTGGAATATTTCTTTCATTAACAATATTTCCAAAAAGTAAAGGATTTTGCTAGATTTTGATCAGGTATGGAATTATGTAAAATTAACAGTCCAAAATTAAAACATATAATTTCATCCTAATATGTATATATTTGTAATCAATTTTTTTTTCAGGAAATAGTGTACATAGGTTTATGGTTTATTTTGAAACTCATAGTGAAATTTTGTGTAGAATTTTTCATCCTTTGACACTTTTTACCTATAACCAAGCTTTATATTACCTCCATGTACCAACTAGAAAAAAGAAAAAAAAAATTGTCATCAAAAAAATTGGGAAATATTTTCATGTTTTGTTAGCAAAATTGATACTGATATTTTCATGCTATAGAATGTAAATAGACATTTCATTTCTTTGGTGACCTATGGTGAAATTTGACGAAGAATACTTTTGTCTCTGACATCATCTCTCTAAAATTTTGTTTTGTGGGACAATTTTGAATAAACTCAGATGAAGAGTTACAGATTTGGGGTATTCTGAGACCTACAGTGAAATTTTATGGCGAACAATTTTGTAGAATAATCGGATTTGATACGATCACATTTTTAATGAGTTTTTGAAAGATTTTCGAAAAAAGGACAAAAAGACCCCTTTGTTGAACCGCATGAGGGTTAAAATTTTTAACACAAATTTTTCACACACCCTCCTTAGTAAAGTTGCCAAAGACACTATATACCTGAAATGCAAGGATTCCAAGATATCTAAACTCAAAATTTCGAAAAATTTAAAAATGGGCGGAACTTGCCCCGCCTATTTTGGTTACTTTCCGACGTAAACTTTTAAAACGCCGATATACGTGTCTCATATTTTTAGCTCTACTTTTATCAGGTACTCGGTTTTTCCCGTCATTTAAAAAAAAAAATTGAATTTTGTTGCACAGTGTAATAGGGTACATATTTTGTTAAGGTTTGGAGGGGGCGGGGTACCTCCACTATGTCCTACAAAGACGCTATATTTGTAAAAAATACCAATGTATCGGTTTGAATATACATTTACAAGACAATGGCAATTGTGTCTCCGACCTTACGTACTTATTTTACCTAAAGACCCGACCACACCCACTTTTTTAAGTATGTTATATCTACTAAACTACTGAAAAGATGTTCATGAAATTTACAGACAATGTGCAATGTTGTCCCATGGTGAAACTAGAAAATATATTTTGATGAATTTCGGGGTGGGGTACCTCCGCTGTGTCATATTTATACCCTACACCACACTGTGATGACGGGTGTTTAAACTTCGTTCGCTAGGGAAAACCTTAGAAAAGCTAACAGAATGAAGGGATCGTTTGCTACATTATTTCATAACAAATTCTTATCGGCTCAAACAAAATTACTCCTATACAAGGTTAGTATAAGCTTAGTCCTTCTTTATGCTTTTCCGATTTGGTTCACCATTTCACCAACCGTTATGAAAGAAATGGAAGTTTTTGAAAGAAATATTATTCGGAAATGCATTGGGAAGAACTACAAATCGGAAAACAGGAGATTTTCAAATAAATATATCTATGAAAAGTCATCAGTCGTGCGCATTGCAGATTACGCCCAAAATTGTAATCTTAAATTTGAACAGAGTCTCCAAAATTTTGAAGGAAACGTTATACAAAATATTTTAAGTGCAGAACAAAATTTAAGTTGGACAAATACAAATTATTTGTCACCCATTGGTATTTTGGTGGATCAAAACTACATTCCTGGCAGTTCCTTTTATGCATCCACTATTCCTGGTACACACAGAGGTTAGTTTTTTTCTGTTGTTTTTAGTTTGTAAGATAGTTTGTAAGGTAAAAATTTAAATGTAGTTTTTAAGGATTTTGTCTGTAGACAAAGAGCTCTACAAAATAAGGTGGATGCCGGCAGCAAGCATATTTTAGCATTTGTTATGATAATTAATAACTAAAATATTACTTTTACCACAATTTCAATTTGTTAATTCACCTAAATTACTAAAATTAAAATAATACATTATAGTTTTAAGTCCTCTTGTAAATGTTTTAAATTTTATACATTGCATTGTATGTTTTTTATGAGTCTCAATAAACTTTAACTTAACTAAATTAACTTCGTTCAAACAACTTACGATATCATAAATTATAAGTAGAATAGATAACTTGAAACCCTGTAAATTCATTTAAATTTGGCATCATTTTATCATTTCTTTATTTTTGATCTATTTATCTGTCACATAAATGTAAATGTCAAATATAAGTTAATAAAGTGCGGCATCTTTTACTCACGATCATCGAAGGAACCACATCTCCGCTCATATGGAAAGTAATATAACTCAAATTAAACCTTACTTGGTGTTTCTTTTAGTTACCCCGCTAAGGCAATCATTAGCTTTTTGGGCTTTTGAAGCAACTTTTGGAGGTTGCGTGTCTACCCTTATGGAATTTTATGTTCAATTCTTAATGTGTGTACGGAGTAGAACTGGCAAACTATCAATAGTCCGACTATCGTTTTGATCGTCGTAAAACAAAGGTTTTGGCGGCCACTACAACAAGTTATATTGGTTATGTATGGCGAATTATTTAAGGCAGTTCGTTATAAACAAAGCTTTACGAGAGTGATCAAACCGATAGTCCGACTATCGATAGTATGCCAGTTTTAGTACGGAGACATTTTTATATACAGTAAAATATTTAGCTCATTTCAAATTCATATCGGCAGAATATTAAAATAAATGTCCTGCCAGTTTATGTAAAGCGGTGGTGGGGGCAAACAAAAAGAAATAAAATCTTCCATATGTAGGCTACTTTGACTTCAAATAAGTTATTGTCTATTACAACAAACAAAATTACCTTTGTAATTTGGGTGGCGACAGAGGCCTTGTGCTTTCGCATTCAATGCTAGACGACAAGTGAACGCAGAGGTTCTTGCAATCAAGGATTGCAGGGATTGTCGTTTTTTTACAATTAAATTCCAGTGAGAGTAATAGTATTAAATGGAGCGAAACAACAACCACAACCGCCCGTTGGCATCAACACTCTACGGTCTCCGCAAAGGGAACTTGCAGAGGTGATGCCTGATGATGTTTATCCGTAACCGACTATGCTCGGGAAGTTGAAGTGACATATCCTCATTTAATTATCGAAATAAATTTAATGGTGCTAAGCCTTCGTTAAACCTGTTTGGTTCATCCGAACATATGTCCATTTTATCAGAAATTTTATATTAAGCTTTTAAAATAAATATAATACAAACAGTTTGTCTCAATTTATTGTTATTTGTAGCCAGTATTAGTATAATTGATAAATGTTTTCACAAAATTAGCCATTAATGCTTCGGTTTTATCACCTTAAATTTACACACCGGAGGTATTCATTCATTTATGTCCTACTGTGCAAGGACATATGTCATTGTCATTCATGTATTTAATTTCAAGTCATGCCATTTAGATGCCACAGTCGCATATTTTTGTTGATGACTGTATTAATTTAGATATAAAATAGGGTATCATCTGTTTACACTCAAGCGCCAAAATAAACACTCACAATGGCAGTTGTGATACTAGACAAGTACATATCGCTTATTTACTCAAAGAATGACACAACTCAAAAAATGCATTTTCTGAGTTAGCAATTTCTATTTTTTCTACCACTTCTACTTTATCTTTTGTCAAATTTTAATGTTGTTATCACAAAAATCCAACAAGTTACAGCTAATTTTCTAAGAGTGTGACATAAATCAACAAAAAAGTTATTTGAATTTATGAAACACTAAAACACTTCAAATCTTGCTTAATCTTGCACTGCAATTTAGCACTGGTATCTGGCTTGCTCTTTACAAAAAATGGTGCAACTAGTTATTTTATTGTATTTTTTGAGATGTGTCACTCTTTGTGTAAATGAGCGATATGTTTTTGCTTATTTACATTTAGTACTTGTAAATACCATTGGCAAATGACCCAAAGAGCTACCAATCAAATGGGCCAAAAAAAATCAACATTCTTCTATGTGTATGTGTGATTTTGTTTGCCCGAGTGTTTTATACCACTTCTGTTTATAGCGCAACAAGTGCATGTTTATCGTACTTTTGCTGGGCTTCCTTCTTCGTTCATTCATAAATGTTCATGTCGTGGCATTTATTTGACGTCTCGTAGACACACACAGAAACACACATTTCTCCCTTTTCCGTTTTTCTGCTCACTTTGTCTGTCTGATTTCGCCTATTTTGTATCTTCTTTTTCTCTTTTAAAGCTTTCATTCTTTCTGTAATTGTACATGACTCCATTGACGTTAATATGCTTCCCAAATATGGGCATGTTGGCATATTTGTGTGAAAAGTGTACTCCGCTGTAAACCATCGTCTCAGTCATGGTAAGTTGTTCTGTGTCTTCTTAGACTAGAAATATAAATAACTACGGGCCACTTGACAAACATCAACAAGGAATTTTACACACCCACTCGCCATAGGTGAACACTGACCCTGAAGAGTCGTTGCACGCACAATCGCAAATACTACGGAATTATTATTAGTTGAAATAATATCGCTCATTTACTCAAAAAGTGACACATCTCCAAAAAATCAGTTTCGAGAAAAACACGTTTTAAGTTGCCGATTGACTTGGCAACTTAAAAAGATTATCACCCAAAATATAAAATAACAACTTGGGACATATTCAAAGAGTGACACATCTCAAAAAATCTAGTTTCGAGAAAAACGCGTTTTAAGTTTTCTATTGAAATTTGTCTTCCAACATAAAAAGATTATACACAAAAACTAAAATAACTATTTGGACCACAACTACAACAACCAAGTATGATTTGAAGTGTTTTAGTGTTTCATAAACTCAAAAAACTTTTATGTTGCATTACGCGAAACTTGTAGTAAATGAGCTGTTATTCGTCGAGTTTTAGAGATATCAGCATGAACATTTTACACAAGATAAAGTAGAAGTCGTAGAAAAAATAGAAATTGCTAACTCAGAAAAGTCGTAGAAAAAATAGAAATTGCTAATTCAGAAAACGCATTTTTTAAGTTATGCCACTGTTTCAGTAAATGAGCGATATTTTGCAAACAGCTAGCCAGATACCAGTACTAAAATTCTGTGCAGGATCAAGCAGGATTTGAAGTGTTTTAGTGCTTCATAGGCTAAAAATACATTTTTGTCGAATTATGCCAAACTCCAAATGAGCTGTAACTCGTTGAGTTTTAGAGATATCTACGTGAAAATGTGGCATAAGAAAAAGTAGAAGTCGTAGAAAAAACAAAAATTGATAACTCAGAAAACGCATTTTTGGCGATATGTAGAACAATTTTTCTAGTTCTTGTTTGGAGATAATTTTGGTGGAAATGGGTATTCTACGAAAGCTTATGGCCATTTTGGGGATATGTGAAAGGAATTAAGGTATTTCCGTAAATTAAAAAATATATATAAGTCATGCAGAATAACATCTGTAAAGAAAATGACATTTTATATTTTTTTTATTTCAAATATTTATTATAATAAAAAAAAATTACAATAAAATTATATAAAAAGTAGCACTAGCATCTAAGGCTATCGGCTAAAACATTTTAAAAAGTAGTCAACAAAACGTAATTGCTCACATTAACTGTTCTCAAACAATAACCTAACGTTAGTACGTCCTTCCATTATCCTGCCAAATAAATGCAAAAACGTTTAAATACCAAAGCATTTACCATGAAAGGTAGACGACAAGTTGACAGCAAGTCACCCCAACCAAAAAGCCCCAAAGGCAAATCTGCTGTATGGAAGCAGCATGACATAGTTTAAAACTAATTAAAATTGGCCTTGTCAGACACACACACACAAACCCCCAAAAGTACGAAGTTAGTACAACTTAAATACATCAATTTGAAACCATCACATAAAATAATCGAATTGGGGTCCTTCAAGTTTGACACATTAAATAGGTTTGTAGGGTAATAAAGTTTTACAGCGATGCTGTGCAACATTAGGGGAATGCGGAGAATATTATTTTATATCATGGACGTGGACAGAATAAAAGAAGTTTCAAAATATTTATTAACCAACCAAGAGCAGAAGAATTTTTTGAGGAATCATCAGACCGCTCCGGTAGTGAACCCAACTAAGTACCACCGAACTATTCAAAAATATGCTGATAGTGAAATATCCTGTGAATTTTCAGAATCTGCGGGGAAAAGTCGCCAAGCCACATCAGCAGGTTCTCACGTACCGGATTGACCCGAAACCATCGTGTTTCGGCCAGCGGCTGCCAACCCAGCATCAAACCTATGCTTCCACGTAGGTTTCATGCTACAACAATAACGTGTCAGTGGTTACAACCTTTTGAGAAGGATCATTCAAAAATCTTTGGAGGAAGACTTTCCATCCTTGACTCTTATGTGGCGTGCATGGAAACTACAAGGTGGTAGCAGCTAATTGTGGAACTGCCGAGATAAAAGTTCTTAATATGTACTGCTCACCTCCCATCTTTTTGATCCAGAAACCTTAATTATACAATTTTATGGCAATCGGTTGACGCTAATACGTACCACCCGAGCGATCTTTATTTTCATAGTAATTTGTATGGAGCCAAAAGTGAGTTTTGACGAAATCACTCGACATTTATTGTCCAATCGATAAGAAGAAGAAATAGCAGTTCATTGTTGCGGCTAAAAATTCCTAGAAAATTTCGTTCAAATCGGCTCGAATTTTAATATTGGCTTATTATAGAGCCATGAATTCGCCAAATCGGTCAAATACGCGCTTTGGAACTATTTCAAAATCTGAAGCGATTTTCATTCTTTTTTTTATAGAATTCGCTTATTAGCCACAAGATTTGTAGACATCAGTTAACCTGTCAGGCCAAACAAAATCTCAATAATTAATCTTAAACAAGTTGATGAGGATAATTTTTGTCCTAGTTCTATCGTTAGCTACAATATAGAGAAGAAAATACTGAATGTATTCCCATGTCAGTCGACTGAAGAATAATAAGGCAGCATAAGTTTATGGTTTTTAAAGCAGTGCAGTAACTGATTTACTCGGTCTATGATTCATTCTGAGTTGATTGCAAATATATAAGGGTGTCCAATGGAACAATAAAATTAGATTTAGAACAAAAAATAATAATAATAATAATAATAATAATAATAATAATAATAATAATAATAATAATAATAATAATAATAATAATAATAATAATAATAATAATAATAATAATAATAATAATAATAATAATAATAATAATAATAATAATAATAATAATAATAATAATAATAATAATAATAATAATAATAATAATAATAATAATAATAATAATAATAATAATAATAATAATAATAATAATAATTTCATTTCTTATTTATATATTTATTTACTGGCAAAATGATCGCTACTTCGTATGAGGAAGGGGAAAAATATACAAATAAACAATATTTATTATGAAAATGGTGGATACTGAAAATTTTGATGTACTAATACCTATTTTAACTGATATTTTATTTCAATTAAGTACTGTTCGTATACCTTTAGTTCGAATTTGCAAAAACAACATTTTCAATTTCAGTATACGTTTTATTAGAACGGTACGTGTATTTTGAAGATTGTATCCATATTTTTCAACCGAAATTTCGAAATTTGTAATAACAAAATATGGAAAACTTTTATTCAAAAAATTTTACTTAATGTGCACGCTTTGACATGACCCCTATACAACAGTTATTTTTTTAGACACTATAATATAGACCTTTTTGTTCTCAGGGGATAAAAAGCTTCTTGTAAAACAACAGTCGCATATATCTACGTTTTCAAATGTACGTTCTAAAACGTTCCGAATAAAAAGCAAGTGAGCCAAGACTATAGTCGGATCGAGGCCGACTATGTGATACCCTATACCACTACCCCTGTGCATAAGCTTTTGACTGGTAAAATTCAAAATATTAAAATTGGGATAACTTAGCGCCTTTGCTCTGAATGTCTTCATTAATACAGGTCAGTTTTGTTGAAACGCATTTAAGTACATGGTCAGTACAATTTAAATAAAAAAAATGGAAAAGTGGGATGTACGCCAACCATCAATATGCTTTCTTCTCTGTGAAACCCCCATCAACCCTCAAAATTTCGTGAGGATCCGATCAAGATTCCTACCTGTAGTGTGATTGCATAAAAATGGAAAAAGGGATGCATTGACGACTATTGCGATATCTCTGTTGTTTGACCGCCTATGAAAACCTACTTCTCTTCGTTGTAAAGGTGATATTTTCTACTTTCTTGTTATGGAGGTACCCGAAGGAGCTGACAAATATAGACCATACGATGTGTAAAGTTTGGTCCAGATCTGTTGCTCCCTTCGAGAGTTATGGTTCTCACCATTTTACAAAAAATGTTGAACTTTTGTGAAGGAGGTACCCGAAGGAGTGGACCGATACGGCCCATCTTCGAACATAATCTAAAGTATTACGAAGTGCGAAATCGGCTCGAGATTTATCCTGCACACCAGCCAACCTGACGGACAGACGGGCATGGCTAAATTAGATCCCTTTAACCACCAAAAATTACTTCTAAATAAAATAACGTTTATTCCATTCAAATATTGAAACAGGTCATGCACAAAACAATTTTAAAAAATTTACATTCTTTTTTCTAATATAAAAAATTATTTCTTTGAAAACAAGCGCTAAAGACATTTCTTTGAATTTCAGAATTAAAGAAAATTAGTGAGAAACAAATGTAATGTCAGTTTGGTTATCTCATCTGGCTCTATAGTTTATTTTCAATCATATATGTGCTTACAATGACTTAAAATAATTGCCCATAATTCTGATAAATTAAAATTTTGAAATCATTTTGTGCGTGAGGTTTTTCTCAGAACCAACTTTTAATTAAGATTTTATGTAAAATTATGTAGAAACTTATAACAAAGGGACGTCAGTGAGTAGATTGCATAATATTTGTAAAATGCTATTCAGTATTCGCGGAATTTACAAAAAAATTACAAAACTTTGAATTCTACCCGACTTTGTTCCAAACATAGATCCATTTAACCGTCAAATATTACAAACAATTAGCTCTAAATAACAACCACACGGGGAATTATAATGATCGGGATGATAAATTTGGGCTTGAAAAATAGTTTTCACATGCATTCCAGCGTTGAAAGAATTGGAAAAAAAATCTATAGGAGTACTTCTTTAATTTTTCTTGAAACTCAAAAAAAGGGCGGATTTTTCTTTCTTTACATTTACATTGTTGTAGCATCACACACTATATTTTGGGATAACATGAATATAGCTCCCTTAGTAGTGAAGTTTTTAAATCTCTGTTTCCGCAAAAACGAAGATGCTGCAGCAATTTGGACCTATGTTGACGATGTTTCGTTGGCGATGTTTTACGACCACTGAGAACTTCAAATGCCAAATTACAGCTATTTCGCTACCTTTATATGGGTGCTATACCAAAACATGGACCTATGTTGACGATGTTTGGTGGAGATGTTTTATGACCACTGAAAACCTCAAATAGCAAATTACAGCTAGTTCGTTTAAAAATGTTAGCTAAAATTCTCAAAATACCGAAAATTGGGAGGTACCGTTGTATGGGGGCTATACCAAAACATGGACCTATGTTGACGATGTTTGGTGAAGATGTTTCATGACCACTGAGAACCTCAAATGTCAAATTGCAGATAGTTCGGTTACAAATTGTGGCTAAAATTCTCAAAATACCGAAAATTGGGAGGTATCGTTATATGGGTGCTATACCAAAACATGGACCTATGTTGACGATGTTTGGTGGAGTCATTTCATGACCACTGAGAACCTCCAATGTCAAATTGCAAATAATTCGGTTAAAAATTGTAGCTAAAAGTCTCAAAATACCGAAAATCGGGAGGTACCGATATATGGGGGCTATACCAAAACATGGACTTATGTTGAAGATGTGTCGTGGAGATGTTTTATTACCACTGAGAACCTCAAATGTCAAATTGCAGATAGTTCGGTTAGAAATTGTGGATAAAATTCTCAAAATACCGAAAATCGGGAGGTACCGTTATATGGGGACTGTACCAAAACATGGACCTATGCCCATATCCTTTTGGATATAAGTTTGTTGATCACTAGGAACCCTAAGTACCAAATAATAGCTAATTCGGTCTGCAAATGTAGCGAAGAACGTCAAAATACATTAAATCCGGAGGTACCGTTACATGGGGGCTATACCAAAGAGTGGACCGATATAGCCCATCTTCGAACTTGACCTGCCTATGGAAGAAAAACCCTCGGGTGCAAAATTTCAGCACTCTATCTCAATTATTGCGGACGCTAGAGTGATTGCAACAGATGGACGGACAGACGGACATGGCTAGATCGTCTTTTATCCTGATCAAGAATATACATACTTTATAGGGTCGCAAATGATTAGTTCGATGTGTTACAAACGGAATGACAAACTTAATATACCCTCCATACTATGGTATAACAAAAAAAAAAAAAAAAACATTGGCTTCAACCCAATTTTACCCATTTTTTAACATATGTAAATGTAGCCACAGCTTCCACGCAAATTTACTTTTAAGGTCAATATTTTTTGTCAATTCTAAAAACATTTCAATTTATCCGAAAGCATTTAAATTGTATAGTATTAAAAAAAAAGTCCATATACTTTCGTTAGTCTAAAACCTGAGGGTATAAAAATTTTAATGACTATTTACTTTCTAAAATTTCCTGGCATAAAAAAAAAAGCTTTCCATTCATCGTATCTCCTGTACCAAAAACAACAATGACATTTCAATATTCTCATGAAATCCATTTAGTTTTGTCCTCCAAAGTGGTTTTATTTCATTACCTTGTTGGATAAATAAATTCCGGAAAGCTACTGATATCAGTATTACTGGACGTTCTATAATTTAAGAAACTAATTCCATATGAAAAGTCACTCATGCAGATATTGTATCCGCACACATACACATTGCAACTTCTTCTTCTTCATCTTGGTAAAAGTGAAATGTCCCTGAATGTGTAAATTGCATTTTCTGAATATAATCCTTTGGGTAATTTTTGTCAAATATGAACAGAGGCTACAGAATGTTATTTTTCATAAATATTTCATAACTGGCTTGGGTGCTTGTGCACGATTGTGGAAGAATGTAGTGAAGAAACTAGCCAACTTTTCAAATGGCATATCATTCGTTTGAAAGTACGTTTTAGATTTCATAACATGCAGAGCAATATGCATTGGGTTGGAATGGGTCGAATTGAAAAGTATATGACACAAGAAAACCGAAACACACATACTGTACTTTTATCTTATATCACAACATGAATTGTGTTAGGACAAGTTTTTTTTAATTCGAAGAAGAAAATGTCCAACACCAGACTTTGTTAAACATTTTTTTCTTTTGTGCATCGTTTTCTAAACCCAAAGGAATTGAATTCTTTTCATTATCTTGAAATCCTTTTAGTCTTAGAATAATAGTTTTATTTTATTATTTTCTTTGCCCTTTTCATGGCTTTTGAATTCTAATTCTTGAAGAACTTTTAAAAAGTTTTTCCCATAAGTTTTACTTTTGCTTTTGTATCTCACCGTGACCACAAAAAAAATTGAATATTTAATTTTCTCAAGATAGTTTTTTCGACATGTTTGGTGAAGGTAAATATGCAAATGGTAAATTTCAAATTTCTTTTGCAATTCCATTGGAAGAAATTTTAAAAAAAATTTTGCGAGCACATCCGCAATTTTTGGAACATAGTCGTGGTTTCAAATCTGTTCGCGTTCACAAAATTGGATGCTGCGCTCCAAAGTTATGGGGTGTTTTATTCCCGTATAAAGAAAAAATATTTAAAAATTCCATTTTTGCTGTAAAAAGAAAATGTATATAGAAAGCGTTAAAAGCATTTAATATCTATCCGTAGATGCCTAAAAATTTACTAAATGTATTTCTATTTTCGCGGAAAATCAAGAAATACTGAAAAAATTTTAGAGTAAATTTAATTTATTCTAATTTAGAGTTCAAATAAAACTCGAAAAAAATAAATTAAAAATACGCACAGATTCTAGACAACGCGTAGAAAAATATGAGACCAAAATTTTAAAGATAGGATTTATAACTGCCATATTACAACAACAACAAAAAGGCGAAAATTTATTGTTGGAATATTATTTCAAAAATATATTTTTTTGTTCAATACGAAAAATAGAAAAAACATTTTTGGGAGTTATTCTACTACTTCGCTAAATTTCGATACGAGGACTGACGGACTTTGCTGAAACTTCTTCAGGGGAAAATGCGATGACCAACCCGAAAGTGTATTAGCTTACTTTGATAAACAATAGGGTTATGAAATAGAAAGTAATATTGAAATTACAACCAAAGAAAAAACATAAAAGTTAAAAAGCCTATAATTCGCGAATTCGTTAAAATCAGTTAAGGCGCATGCGCTTTTCAGATACAGCGAGTGCATCTCTATCAATATGTAGCGATTTTTCCACTTTTCATTCAACGGCCAAAGTGTGCCGTCAGCTGCATCTTACTGTTCAAAAAACCTTTATGTGGGTAAAAATTTCGCGATGTACATAAGATTATAAGGCGCATCCGATTTCAGTGACCGCCTATAAAAAATACGTCATTATAACAAATTTTAACAAATTCGTCAAGAACCGCGGATGTGCTACCAAATTCTATTTTACATTAGAACAATGTTGGCCAAGGGGTATTCTTCAATTCTTTCTTTGAGCTTAGGTCTAAATTTTCCGTGGATTGACCAGAAATCAAATTTTACCCATTTTTTAAAATTACCCATTACACAGCTTCCACATAAATTATTTGTTATGTTTTATGTTTTATGCGACCCCAGCTAAAACACTTCAATTAATATAAATATATTCATATTGTATAAAATATATTAACAGTTCGCGACGTATTAAATTGTGAACCTCAACTTCAACGATTGTAAAACATTTTTGAATATTACCATATGTAGATACGTAATAAATTTGATAAACAAAATACCAAACCTATTAGTGAAACATGTTTTTTTTTGTTGCAAAATTATGTTCTATTTTTTTAGAATTGCTTTTAGCAAACAAATAAATGTTTAATTTATCAGCTTAACGCTGTGCAGTTTGAACTTATAATAAATTAACTATAAAAGACTGATGCATGAAACGTTTCAATTCATTGCCAGGCATGTCCACACACATCCTTTATTCATTACGGTTACTATGAGGTGAAATTGTGGACAACAGCCCTTGATGGCAATTACGGCAATAAATTAATATAACAACGCTTGGTCATTTAGCAACGGAAGTACTTCCGTTACGCTTCCCACTCATATACTTTATAACGTGGGAAAACTAGTGCAACAAATTAAATTAGTTTTTTAATAAAATAAGGTGGGTGGTGGCAATTTATTCTATATAAATACAATATGATATTAAATATATTACTGAAATAAATAAAAAAGAATCAATTGACATTGGTGATCGCTAAGCAACCTCGGTCTAAGACTGTATAAAAAATCAAAAAAGAAGCAAAAAAGGCGATAAATTTGGCCGAGCCGAACTTTGTATACCCTCCACTATGACATATTCTGAACTTCTATGGAATAAATAATTTTCACAATTTTATGTGGGGATTCTACAAGGGCAGTTCGGAAACTTCTTAACCTAACACAAAAAGCGCGGTATAAACAGAAAAAAGTTAAATGTTTTGGAAACTTCCATCTCTGTTATGAACACATGTTAAATTTTGTTTCGATCTGGCAACTCCTTCATATAGAAACAGGTGTTAAAAAAAGACGCATCCGCAATTTTTTTACAATGGAAAAATTAGAAATGCGTGCTGTCATTAAATATTTACATAAAAAGGTTTATCGGGACAAGAAATTCATAATGATATGGTGAATGTGTTAGGTGAATGTGCTCCTTCATATGCAACAGTAAAAAAATTGGGTTGCTGAATTTAAACGTGGTTGTATAAGCAATGAAGATGAACCACGTAGTGGACGTCCAAAACAGCAACAACAACAGAAATTGTAGCCAAAGTGCATGATATGATATTAAATAATCGACGAATAAAAGTGCGTGAAATTGCATCTCAAATGATCGAGTCCATTTAATTTTGCATGAAGAACTACAGATGAAAAAGCTTTCTGCAAGATGGGTGCCGCATTTGTTAACAATCGATAAAAAACGCATAAGAATGAACATTTCTCAAGCTTGTTTGGATCGTTTTAAGCGAAATAAAATGGATTTTATGCGTCGTTAACTGTTGATAAGACATGGATCCACCACTATACTCCAGAGACAAAAGAACAATCCAATTAATGGACTGAAGCTGGAGGAAGTGCCCCAAAGAAGGCAAAAACAATTCAATCGGCTGCACATAGGTTTCAATCAGGAAATTTTTGGCCAAAACCCTATTTTTGAAGTTTCGAAATTTTAATTTTTTTTGCACAGAATAATAAAAAACACATCAAGTCATCTGAAAATAATTAGTTTTTGTAAATAACGTTAGTATTCGTTGATTGGCGCAGTACCAAAGTTGACATTTTTTATGTAAAAATAAAACAGACTTTGTGCTGTAAAATATACAA
This sequence comes from Musca autumnalis, assembly GCF_047663935.1. Taxonomy (NCBI): domain Eukaryota; kingdom Metazoa; phylum Arthropoda; class Insecta; order Diptera; family Muscidae; genus Musca; species Musca autumnalis. The sequence goes on from NW_027411677.1 coordinate 69,843, forward strand.
TTTTTGTTGTATTGCGTCGCTGCATAAAATATACAGAAGTGAGACCAAAGTTATTATGAATCGGGAAGCTGTTAATGAGTACTTTCATAATATTTACAAAAAGAACGATGAAATTTGTAAAATTAGCGTAATAAAATCAATGTTTTTATATATATTAAAAATTATTTTTTACAAATACTTTTTAAATATTCTTAAACTTTTAAAAAAATGTCCAAGTTTGTCCACCTCCAAACTGATTTCGGAAGATAGCTGGGGGACTGAACTAATAAATTGAGAAATAAATTCTTGCTCAAATTTGCCACAGTTAAAATAAAGTGGATTTTTCTATTTCAAGATGGAGAATTTTTTGAAAATACCTGTTGTGATTGTACGTAGTATCCAATTGAAATAGAACGGTAATACCCGCATCTATCAACCGATTTTCCTTAAAATTCATATTTAAGGGTTTCAGAGTGTAGAAAACAAGTATGTATAATTTGTTTGAAAATAGGTCCATTTTTTGTCATAGCCCCCACATAAAAGTACCGTCCGATTTTAGATATTTTTTGGATTTTAGCGACACTTTATGACCGATTTGGCTGAAATTTGGTATTTTGACCTCTTGGAAGATATGAATCCTTCGTACCAAAAATTATTAACATAGGTCAATGTTTTGCTTTAGACCCCACACAACGGGACCACCCTGTTCAACAAATGTTGGCAGTTTTTGGTCATTTTGGTCTATAAAAGTAAGAATTGCTGTTTGTACACATTTATTATAAATAATAATTAATTTTAATACTAAATGGACGTTGAAATATTTTTGGGCAGAAAATTTGGATTTGGGACCATTGTGGGCTGCTAAGGTTATGGCAACGGTTTTTTGGGGCTTCAAAGGTATTTTATTGATTTACTATCTGCAAAAGGGTAAAACAATAAATTCAGAGTACTATTGCAACCTTTTGTATCATATATATAATAATTGTTCCACAACATCCCATAGGGACAAGGGAGACTTCTCTCATATCAATGAGTGCACCCCGATTCATATTAGCTCAATGATATGGGACCTACAGTTTATCGCCGAGTCCGAACGGCGTGTCTAAGACACCACTTTTGTAGAGAAGTTTTACATGGCTGAAATACTCAGGAAATGTCGCCAACATTACTGAGGGGTATTTTGCCACCGTTGAAAAGTGTTTTGATGTTGCCTGGCTGGGGAATCGAACCCACGACCTTATGTGTGCAAGGCGGGTGTGCATACCATTGCACCACGGTGGCACCCACCTTTTGTATCAATTAAATGTACAAATTCGAGAAAAACGTCCTGGCTTACAACACAAAATAAAATAATTTTTCATCAAGACAACGCACCAGCGCACAAGAGTGTTTTAATTTTAACAATAGCTAAAATCAACGAATTAAAGTACGAGTTGCTTGACCACCCACCTTATTCTTCTGATTTAGCTCCCAGTGACTTTTACTTGTTCCCAAATCTAAAAAAATTCCTTGCTGGCAAGCGTTTTACCTCAAATGAAGATGCAATTACAGTTGTAAACCACTATTTTGAAGACCTTGAGGAAAACTATTTTAATCAAGGGATAGAATTGCTAGAAAAGCGTTGGACTAAGTGTATTGAAGTTTCAGGAGATTATATTGAAAAATAAAAATATGTTTGAAAAACTAACTATTCTCTTTCATTGATAGGCTAAGAAGTTTCGGAACCGTCCTCGTAGCAAGTAATAAAAAATAATTTAAAAAAATTAAGTTTCAGTGTTTTATTTAGAAATGCTCTTAAAACTAGAAAATAATTTGTCGCTTAGCCTCAATATATATATTGTTTCTCATGATGGAATCTCTCAAATAAAGCGCTTGTCGTTTAATTTTGCCACCATTTATAATTTAATCCGGATCGTTCAATTGAACGAGATTGTCCAACTCTTCTATATCGGGAATAAATAGTTTGATGTGCAAAGCTTGGGCCAAATCGATTGCTCCATTTGTGGGAGGTACCACAGGAGTAGCCAGCAAAATCTACTCCTAATTTTCTGAAACAGATTTCATCCAAACATACTTGGGGTCTGAACCCGTTATTTCGAGGGGACAATTTGTTGGTCGTATCAAAGTGTATATCACCAATATTTTTGAAAATTTAATATGGCTGAAGCCATGGTTTAAACATTAAAAATTTTTGGACAAAATGAAATGTTTTTGGACTTGGCAAAATTGGGTAAACATGGTTGAAGCTAACTTGTCTTTTTTTGTTTTCTCTCGATTTCTGTGTAAAACACACTTTTCACTATTTTCCTGTCAAAGTAAAAGTAGAAGTAAATTAAATAAGGACCATCTCATTAATGTATTACTTTTCAAAATTTGATCTGCTTTTACCATTAAATGATGCTGACATTCTGAAGCCAGACTTCCAACGCTTTTTAAATTTCTTCAAGTTTTTTAAAAAATCATTTACAGGAGTGTAGTACTTGCGATTCTGAATTATTTGATGCGTATATCGTAAATGTAGTCTGCACAGCTTGATATAACTCTGCAACCAAATGAGAAAATTTTGTGCGAACATTTTTCTAAAAATCATATTTTTTGGGTGAAATATTTACAATTGTCATTCGATTACCTCGTACTCTAATGCACATTTTAATTTTTTAGGCGTATTACTTTTTATGCAAGTCGTTTCCACTGCAATGAAAAAACTAGTGCAGCATCTTCGTTTTTGCGGAAACAGATATTAAACAACTTCACAGATAAAGGAGCTACATTCATTTTATCTCTAAAAATAGGGGGAACCGAAAATATAAATTATTACAAAACATAACCCGCATAAAAATTGAAGGAAACCCGATTAGTGGAAGGAAGGAATTAACATGGCTTGATAACATCAAAGAATGGACTGGTATTCGAGATGAGACAAACTTATTCAGCATGGCGAGACACAGAGAAGGATTTGCGGATTTAATAAATAATTTATGAAATCAAATTATGTACAATTTTGAAATGTAACTAAATTGTATTGGTCGCTAATATTCGGAAAACGAATTTGCAAATAAAGAAGAAGAAGAGGGTGTTATGCTACATCAACGGTTCTTGATTGATCGCCTTGACATTGAACAACACATTTTTATGTAATTTTATGATCGCTAAATGGGCCTATATTTTGAAAAACAGGTGACATAAATTCAATAATTTATAAATTTTATGTACATTCCGCGAATTTTGAGAACCTTTTACATGTATTATGCAATCTACTCGCTTAAGTCACTTCGAGCAAACTTTTTAGTAACAATTGTGCTCATGAGAATAATTAGCGTTTTTATAATATTTTCTTTCTTAAAAGACGAAATAAAACCGCCGTGACTTTTGTCCTCAACAATCAAAAATTGGCTCGCTAGCAGATTCGTTTTTTGTTTTTTCTTAACCTATGTACCAAAAATCTTTGATGTAGCGCGAAAAAATTTAACCTTTGTGTGAAATGGAATATGAAATAATTGACAATATTTGTGATATATAACTTTACCGTTTACGCTAAGGCTTATGTTTTCGTATAGCATCAACATAACGGTACCTCCCGATTATAGTATTTTGGGGGTTTTAGCTTCATTTTTCGACAGAACTATCAGTAATTTGATATTTGAGATTTCCAGTGGCAACAAAACTCACCCTTCGAAAAAAAAATTGTCAACATAGGCAAGGAAAATAATTAATTCATGTTAGTTTAGAGTAACTTATTTAACAGTTTTTACTTGTTTTTTAAATATTAGCAGAATTCCCATAAAATTACAAATTAATACGTTTTAACATTTTATATGTGAATATTTTGTTGAAATTTAAAGGATTTTCATTTAAAGTATTTTAATTTATTTTTCACAGAATTTTTTGTAATTTTTTAGTTAAAATTCTTCGACATGAAGACACTTTATTTGCTGTAAAATTTTAATTACAATTTCATTTCATGTGTGCAAGTGTTCTTTGAATTATTTTTAATGCAGATTAAATGGAAAATAATTTGTTCGTTTACTCCTGTAATTTGCTACAGCCACTCTTTTATTAAATAAGATAAAATTATATCCTATATTGCATTTAAATGCTTAAATTTAACATTTAAAATTGTTATACGATTTTTTTTTTTCAATTTAACTTGCCTTTTCTGATTTCAAGAAGGATTGAATCGAATGTGCAGCGTATACAACAAGCTCATGTATACCCCCAACAAACACACACCCTCCCATTCAGTTGGTCATTTGTCATGGCCTTCGACACAATGTTCTTGTGTTGGTCATGTTCAGGTGATAAAATTTAAAGCCTTAAAGCTGTGAGTGTAAATAGGAATTGTGTGTAGCCTTGGCAACTTTGAGAATTGTCGCAATAAATTCATGAATGAAATGTTAAAACCAATAATTAAAGTTGTGTATATTTTTTTTGTCGAATATGTATGTGTCTGTATACATATGTATACATACAAACATATAGAGGTCAGTTTTGGTACAATCACGGCGTAATCCACTAAATACTGCAGATATCGTTTCGTGCTTCGATCTCTTGACGTTTATTTTATAATTATACCGAAAAGTTGTTTCCTATTGTCCGTAAATATCCATCGTTGTTTTGTTTTGCGAAACGCTACAAAAGTATAAATTATGTTGTTTTTCAACATCGTAAACAATTCAATATTTTCGACAATAATGGAATTTAAAATTCATCATTGCAGATAATGTATTTAAATGTGTTTTTCATTTAAACCCTTCTCAATTGTTTTGTTTACTCTTGCTGTGGCAACTACAGAGTTAACTGTGTCTGTTGTTTGGAATTTCAGGGCAATTAAGGAACCTCTGTGGAAGAGCGCCAGGTACATTTAATAATGCTTAGTTTCTCGAGAGCATGATATATGTAGTATAGAATTCTGTTGTTTGTTGTTTTGAATGTTTTTAAAAATGCTTATGTTCATCATTTTTTGTAAGATCATAAAAACAATATTTTAATGTTCACAGTTACGTAATAAATAAACAATTGTGTTCATACTGGAAAGCGATATTGATTAGCTTAGTAGTTACTTAAGATGTACCCCACTTTATAAACTTTATAGTATTTTGGGTGTGAAGTAATAACACTATGCAACACTGAAAAAGCAAACAACTTTTAGTATGCATTTTTTGAAAGTACATATTTAGACTACAAAAACCCTAGTAGGATTTTGTCCAGTCAGATCCAGTTCGGATATTATTGCCTCATCTAAACTTTTTTGCATTAATCAGGCCTTTATCTCAGAAACGAATAGGAATTTGGCCTTGCTGTCTTTAGCAATATTGTAGCCCTAAACTAGTATAACTTATATTTTGATAAAAAATAAAATCCATCTAGGGCATCAAAATCTATAAAATATAGAAAATTTTACATAATTGCTGAAATTATGGTCAGTATCGGCTAAACTATTGGGAGTTGAACCAAGTAACCTTTTGCAAAAATCTTCTAAATAAAGTTCTCAGCAATTGTTTAGAACATACTGAAACTCTGCAATGCTTACTTCATATTGTTTCAGCGGTATTTTGCATCATATTATTTACAATACGTATTTCAAACACAGATCACACGAATAGTTTATTCTCGCAATTCGGATTTCAATACATTATTGACATTTTTATTAAATCGTCGTTAAAAAATGTACTGAAAACAACGGCATGTATGCATTTTACAACAACGACATGTTCTGAAGAGTTGTGTATTACATTCTGGGAAAAATTTAACGGTTTTGGAGATACAGTGCGAAATGTATAAAAATTGTGGAATTTTTCCATAGATTTTGAAATTTGAAGCAATAAATGTAGTTTTTCCAGTTTATTATTTCTCCAAATATTTTATTCTTGTCCTTATCTATAAATTTGCTTCAGAGGTCAGAATTAGATTCGCATTGATTTCAGAGATATAGCCCCGAATTTCTTTAAAAACTCAATATTTAACCATGTTAAGATAGGGCCATAAAATCAGAGCTGGATCTTACACAACAAAACCCAACTAGGGTTTCCTGTCGTTTGGGTCTGTACTTTCAAAAAATTCTCAGTTCGAATTGTTTGCACAAGATCACCTTAAAAATGTCGCACAGTGTAAGAAAACTTTGTGAGAAAAATAGCAAACTTTCCATTTATTGAGAATGTTTATAATGAAGTTTTTCTGACTCATCGGTGTGTATACATATATGTATTCTTATATTCCCTTTTCTATTATGGATATTTTATATAAGAAGGCGTATCAAATAATGAACAACAACATGATTCTTGTATTTTTCATTTGTAGTTATTATTGGCATACATTCTATGTAACGTCCAAAAGTGCTCTTGACCTAGGTATTCTATCCGAATTTAATTTCACAAATGTAAATTGTTAAAATTATTTATTTAGTTTGAACCAAAGAATTCTAGGGAACAAACAGATTTAGATGAATGCGCAGAACTGGCCATTAGTGCGTATGTATTTGTTTTCCACTCATACGCCCCAATACACACTTTCATTCATTCACAGTTTAAGTACATTTATGTTTAACACAGATTGATGGTATATCTTTGTCGGCAAAACTGACTGATACTTTGTACTTGTTTTTGCACCGTTCCGTTTTTACACATCGAAATATTCGACTGAGATCATTTAAAGTATATTTTTGATAAACTTCCAAGCCAGTATAACCATGTCCTTCTGTCCATCTGTCTGTTGAAATCAATATATATCTCGGAATATTTAAGACAGAGTAATATCCGACCAAAATGACTTGAATTTGGCATATATGTCGATAAGAAAAGGAATGCGTACAAAAATTACTACCAAACTCGTGTGTGTTTTCATAATTGTTTTTTCTTTTGAAGGAAAAGCAATAGATATAATATTTTAAAAACTAAAGTTTGGGTGTGTTTCATTTACATACGTTTACGTTTTGACATACATACATGAACAGTCTTCGTTTGGGGTAGAAAACGGTTCACCAGGAATATTTTGGTAAAGGTTCACGTCTTCATGTAGCCCCCATAGAATGGCCCCTTTTTGACTTTTGGTATTTTAAAGGTTTTAGCCACGTTATCCTACAGGAATACCGAATAGGAAAAATTTGGTATATAGTACTCGTTGCGGGTAAAAATATTTCTGCAGAGAATTGTCAGTTTAAGTCCACGTTTTGATATATCTCACATGCCTGAAATTTGGCATTTAGTTTTTATAGTCAAAACTTTCTCTTAGGTACTTGTCAGTGGGGATATACAACATTCCTGCAGATAATGCACCTTTTTATATAACCCCTATATAAGGCACCTCCCGATTTTCGGCATTTTGAGGATTATAGATATATTATCTAACCGAAATGACTGACATTTTGTATTTTGTCTAAGTTGGGGGTACCAAACATTCCCGCTGACAATGTTCGGATCAACGTTTTATATAGGCCAATATAACGTAACTCCCGATTTTCGCTATTTTGAAGCATTTTTAGCCGGAAAAGGGTGCACACCCTTTCATACGACCAGAATATGGTTCATAGAAATAATGGTTTTCAACCACAGTCGATTTAAACATGTCCTTCCGGCTGACTGAAGCCCATTCTCGGAACAACGGATTTGATTCAAAATTTGGTTTTCGTAATATTGTGTCTGAACTGAGATCATGTTCGAAGATGGACAATATTGGTCCACTTCTTCGGATGCCTCCCACACAAAAGTTCAAGATTTTTCGCCAAAATTGTGCGAACGATACCTCTCGAAGGGAGTAACCATACTCTTTGCACATCAAAATATTTTTACCAGACATAATTCAGGTTAGAATATGGACTATATGAACTCCCACACATAATTACGGAAAAGTTCAGTTTAAGACTGGCTCTCGAATCACTTTTGTATTCAAGTGATCCTTACTACCTAAGAAAATGATCCAAACTTAGTTTAACTTTGAAAATATCGGTCCAATTCACAGAAGTTAAATATTTTTGTTTAAGTGTAGTTGAAGGTCTCTTCGAGGATCCTGTTTACTGTGATATTATGTTTGCTTTCTCATATGATGATCTAAAAGCTCTTATTATACGTTGGCCATATGAAATTACTAGTGCAAGCAATGTCTAACTAAAGGAATGACTCCCTATTTAAGATCCACTTCCAAAACATACCCCCCCCCCTTCTCCGCAACGCTTTTGAACTTCAATCCAAATGTATGGTTTTTCGGCTACCTTATACGTCCAAAAAAGGGCACAAAATGCACAAAATTTTGTTTGTTATTGTAGCAGCGTAAGATTAATGCTGGGTTGGGAGCCGCTGGAGAAACACTACGATTTCGGTTCAATCCGGAACGAAAGAACCAACTGCCGTGGGATTGTAAAATTGATTGTGTAGCCAGTGTTCGATCTGTCCATACATGAAAGTTTCAATTCACACAGGCTGAGGGTATATCCCTGTCAGCAAACCCGACTGATACTTTTTTACTTTTCGTGGAGAGTAAGCAACTTGTGGTTTTGTTGTTGTTTTGTTGTATCGCACGAAAGTGTGTCTCATTGTTTGAAACTTCGTTTGATACGGAATGTTCGACAAGGTTATTTCTTTTTATATCCTACACCACACGGTGTATGGACATTATGTCTTTGTGCAATTATATTTAACATGCATAAGAAAACTTTAAAGATCCATAGTTCTTTTTTAAGATATACATAAAATCGCTTTCTGATCTACCATATATAAATTTTCCCCGGATTTCTTGTGCTTGAAATTTGTTAAATTTATATTGAAATCGTTTCATATAATAGGCCAATCTTGACTTTAATCATTTCCATACTGATTTAAATGTCATCCTACGAAATTCCTATCAACAAAGACGCTAATATTTGCCAGGTAAGGTCACGGGCACTATGCATTCACACAGTATGCTTTATGGGAACGTTCACTTATCGAATTTCAATGAGTTCCACTAAAAAATGCTAACTAGCTTACAGTCATAAATAGCTGGGCTGGCAAACGATCGTTTCCTAATAACCTATTATAATTGTTTATTACTATCCTGACCCAATTCTGACTGGGTAGTGTACGTTCGAAACTATCAAAACTATCTGGGATTTGTTCATTCCATTTTTGACATAAAAACAATTAAAAATATTAGACGGCTTTGTCTCCGTGAATTAATACTTTCATCTATGGACAAATCGAATACCCCATAGAGGCTACAACACTGTGTGTAATTTTTTGAGTCATGGTTTATTAACCATATTCTGACACCGCAGCGTCATAGAAGACCAAAAATAAGAAGATACGTGTCCCGGTGTTTTTCCCTATCACTTCAACTTTCGCGGTTATGGGCCCCGAAAAACCGGAGGCCTTGATGTCAAATGGGGTCATTTTGTCAGGCACATCTATATATATAAAAGAGCTTAGTGATAAGTGAGTGAGTGAGTGACATGTATATCATCGCCCAGACGAAACCGCTGAAGCTAGAAAGCTGAAATTTTGACTGTGGGTTGCTGTCGGTGTGTAGGGCTGAGATAAGGCTGGGTTTTTGAAAATTCGACCTAGAAGGGTACGAAAAGTACTAAAAGGTACTAAATATGGTACCCTTTGTATTAGGCAAACGGGAAGAGCTAGAATTCTGAAATTTGGAACGAGGGTAACTGATGGAGAGTTAGAAAGGTGTACCAAAGGGTTTTTGGAAATTCGACCTCTAAGTGTACGAAAAGTACTAAATTTAGTACCAATTGTATATTTTGAACGGATTTAGCTAGAAACTTGGAATTTGGTATGGAAATGAAGGTTGGGAAGTGGTGTTTATAAAAGGAAATGGTTTGTGAAATTCGTACTCATGTGTACGAAAAGTTCTAAATGGTACTAAATTTAGTACATTTTGGATTTGGATGAAAGGAAACCTGAAATTTGGAATTAAGAGTACTGACGGAGTATAGGATTGAGATATGGGGGTAGTTTTGGAAATTCGTACTTATGGTTACGGAAAGTACTAAATGGTACTAAATTTGGTACTATTGGATTTGGGTGAAGAGATAGAGCTGGAATCCTGAAATTTATAATTGAGATTACTTATTGAGTGCAGGATTGAGGTAGTTATGGAAATTCGTACTTATGGGTACGGAAAGTACTAAATGGAACTAAATTTTGTACAATTTGGATTTGGGTGAAAGGATGGAGCTGGAAACCAGAAATTTGGAATTAAGATTACTGACGGAGGATATGATTGAGATATGGGGGTAGTTTTGGAAATTCGTACTTATGTGCACGACAAGTTTTAAATGGTACTAAATTTTTTACAACTTGGATTTGGGTAAACGGATAGAGCTGGAAACTTGAAATTTGGAATTAAGATAACTGTTGAAGTGTTCGATTGATATATGGGGTAGTTTTAGTACTTATGTTTACGAAAAGTACTAGAAGGTACTATATATAGTACCCTTTGTATTAGGCAAACGGGAGGAGCTAGAATTCTGAAATTTAGAACGAAGCTAACTGATGGAGAGCTAGAAAGGTGTATCAAAGGGTTTTTGGAAATTCGACCTCTAAGTGTACGAAAAGTACTAAATTTAGTACCAATTGTATATTTTGAACAGATTTAGATAGACACTTGGAATTTGGTATGGAAATGAAGGTTGGGAAGTGGTGTTTATAAAAGGGAATGGTTTGTGAAATTCGTACTCATGTATACGAAAAGTACTAAATTTAGTACAATTTGGATTTGGGTGAACGGATAGGACTAGAAACCTGAAATTTGGAATTAAGATTACTGAAGGAGTATAGGATTGCGATATGGGATAGTTTTCGAAATTCGTACTTATGGTTGCGGAAAGTACTAAATGGTACTAAGTTTGGTGCAATTTGGATTTGGGTGAACAGATAGAGCTGGAATTCTGAAGTTTGGAATCAAGATTACTTATGGAGTGTAGGATTGAGGTAGTTATGGAAATTCTTAGTTATGGGAAAGGAAAGTACTAAATGGTACTAAATTTGGTACCATTGGATTTGGGTGAAGAGATAGAGCTGGAATCCTGAAATTTATAATTAAGATTACATATGGAGTGCAGGATTGAGGTTGTTTAGCTCAGAGGGGCTCCGCCGATGGGTGCCAGACGGCAAATGCGTAGAGCAGTGGACCGTATGTGGGGGTGTATGCAAATAAAAGATAAATAAAACACAAGAGTTTTCTTAATAATAATAGCAAAATGCTTTATTTGTTTAGTTGGAGGTGGTAAACAATATTACCTTTGGCAACGATATGCCCTTTCTATGCACAACGATATGTGCCTTGCAAACGATATTGCGTGCTGTCTGTCCGACTGACAGAGAGATACTCTTGATGTTTAAAGGAGGCGGCAAAACAAACTGATTATTAATTACTCATTGAAATGTCAAATGCGCTAGCACAAGGTTGCAATCAACCGTAGCGCATACATTTCAACGAACAATTAAAGACCAAAACAGGGATCTACAAAAGGAACATTTAGCACAAATCTAACTTAAACATTCCGACCCCCTTGAAACAACAAAGTATGTTTCAACACAGTTATACTTAATCTATGTGATCTCCGGTAGTAGGTACGAGATGTATAGTGCAGTGTGAGCATGTAGTTCGACTAAAATATAGGAGATGGAAACGCAAATGAACCTGCAGCAACAGATTCGGGATCCAAATCCGCCATAACCAATTAAACGATGTATTTAGAGTGAATCTGCAGTTACAGATTCGTACTTCAAATCAAGCCGGCCGAATTCGCGAAGTATTATAGCATGAAGCCGCAGATGAACCTGCAGTGACAGATTCGGACTTCAGTCGAGCTATATTAAACAACGAAAGTTTGTAGCATGAAGTCGCAGATGAACCTGCAGTTACAGATTCGGACTTCAATCAAGCAACATGTTTTCCGAAACTATATTCGATTCATGGTCTGTCGCGAAACCGATAATACTTGTAGGTCGCTTTACAACATTCACATTTTTCTTAATAAATTCAATTAATTTCTTCTTCGACAATTTCTTTAAATTTTTTGGAAGGACGAAATCCGATTTTTGATTTACGTCGACGACTAATTTACGATGTTCACATTTCGAAGGCCGAAATACAGGCGCTGATGCTGACAAATTGGAATTCAATGGGACTTTACGATGTTGGGATGAGAGCGAAGAGTTTGAAGACACAACTTGTACCGAATTGTACGAAGTGGACTCGCGATGTAATAATGTGTGATGCCGCTGACCACATTTAAGACAACTACATTTACTAGTACAATTTACTAGTTTATGTCCCCTTGCCAAACAATTGACGCAACATTCGTAACGCTTGACAGCAGCAAATCTACTTTTGGCCGACAAATTCTTAAATTGCTTACACAAATGCAGGCGATGATTTTTCTCACGACATAGAGAGCATGATTTTCCTTGAGAAGGAGGAGCAGAATCTCCTTTAGGAGTGGATTGCAAAACATTACTATTTGGTTTGAACCGAACTTCTTTGGTATCTAAGTTTTCTAAGCACACGAGCGTGCCAATCCGTTCTGAAAGAAAGCAGTCCAAGTCTTTCCACGATGAAAGAGTCGATTTGTTTTTAATGCTTTGCTCCCAGAGAGTCTGCGTATGTAAAGGCAATCGTTGCAGACACGTAAACACAAGTATCGGATCCCATTGATCCGTAGGAACGTTATAAACTGACATTGCCGAGATGCAACTGTTTATACCGCGACGAATCTGTTTTAAACCAGAAATAGTTTCCTTATCAAGAATCGGAAGACTAAACAGTGACTTGAGTTGATGATGAACCAAAATTCTTGTATTATCATATTCATCATTCAAAGCTTTCCATGCGAAAGTAAAACCACGATTAGTAAGAGGAAACTGAGCAACTATATCGCGAGCTTCTCCACTTGTTTTATTAAGCAAATAGACCAACCGTTCAACATCACTTAACCGCGAATTTTTAATAAAAATTGCACTAAACAAATCCCTAAAACTAGGCCAAGATGAAAAATCTCCATGAAAAACATCTATCTCAATAGGAGGCAACAACAAATTGTGAACCATATCACAAGAAGGTGGCATATTCATTTCCTGCGATTCAGGAATCGAAGACATATTTTTTACCGATTTTTCACTATTTGACGCCGAACGTAATTTTAGAATTTTTTCGTTGATGGAGGTCAAAGTTAATGTGTATATATTAAAAGACTCCTCATATTTTGAATCAGCCGATTGCAGATCGCTTTTTGTAGCACGTTCCGATATTTCTAAGTCCGTCAATGTATTGTGGACCGATTTCCATAATATTTCTAATTTATTCTTCCTATCCTCTAATCTATAAATATCTAAATCATTATCATTCAGCGCACCGAATTGTGCACTGAATTCTACAAGAGCATTACAAGCTGCAAGGAAATTATTAAGAGGAGCGAAAGACATTTTAATAAATTCTTTCAAAAAAAATCAAAAGTTCGGAAAAATTAAATAAAATAACAATTTAATTTTATTATTAAGACAGCAAAGAGTACTGACCGTAGGGTGTATTAAATTTCCAATAATTTAAACCAACAACAAAAAATAAAAAACGCGATTATATTTACCAAATTATTTATTTGCCAACACCCTATAACAAACGCTATGTCAAACCAAATTGACTAACTAATGTAGTGTAGCTACCCAATATAACGTACACGACAGAAAAGAGAATAGGAAAAATATTCTTTTTCGTTTGTTATGTTGATCACTGATCCAACAAAGCACAAACAACTAACAAGTGCAGATCAGTGAATAACGAGAAAGCAACTAATGTTGATGGTCAAGCAGTGTTGTTGTTGCTAACGATAGTAAGAATGATTCTACTGTCGTTACAACGAAAAAAGAAGAAATTCAACAACAACCCTATACCACGCGAATTGTTGGTAGACCAACCAAACGAATAGCTTTAGGTAATAAAGCACAACGAGAGAAGCAATAATAACAAGAAGAAATAAAATAAAAAGGAGAAAACGATTTCTTTGACTTTATTATTTTCGACTTTTGTTTTGGTTATGTGCTGCCAAATGCGAGCACCAAATATAACAAAACCGATTGTTTTGTTATTGTCGCGGCAATTTACTAACGCGAGCTCACTAAGTAAACACTGCACTATACGTACCTGTGCAAATGCGTGTGGACTGTATATTTATTGATGATTGGAAGTATCCAATAGATCTTCGATGATCCAATCTGGCTCGAATTGACCAATGTTTAGCTCAGAGGGGCTCCGCCGATGGGTGCCAGACGGCAAATGCGTAGAGCAGTGGACCGTATGTGGGGGTGTATGCAAATAAAAGATAAATAAAACACAAGAGTTTTCTTAATAATAATAGCAAAATGCTTTATTTGTTTAGTTGGAGGTGGTAAACAATATTACCTTTGGCAACGATATGCCCTTTCTATGCACAACGATATGTGCCTTGCAAACGATATTGCGTGCTGTCTGTCCGACTGACAGAGAGATACTCTTGATGTTTAAAGGAGGCGGCAAAACAAACTGATTATTAATTACTCATTGAAATGTCAAATGCGCTAGCACAAGGTTGCAATCAACCGTAGCGCATACATTTCAACGAACAATTAAAGACCAAAACAGGGATCTACAAAAGGAACATTTAGCACAAATCTAACTTAAACAGAGGTAGTTTTGGAAATTCGTACTTATTGGTACGGAAAGTACTAAATGGTACTGAATTTTGTACAATTTAGATTTGGATGAACGGATACAGCTGGAATCCTGAAATTTTGAGTTAAGGTTACTTTTGGAGTGTAGGATTATGGAAGTTTTGGAAATTCGTACTTATGGATACGAAAAGTACTAAATTTGGTACAATGTGGAATGGGGTGAACGGATGGCGCTGGAATCCTGATATTTGAAATTAAGATTGCTGTTGGAGTGTAGGTTTGAGGTGGATTTGGAAATTCGTACTTATGGGTACGGAAAGTACTAAATGGTACTAAATATGGTATAATTTGAATTTGGGTGAACGGAGAGAGCTGGAATCCTGAAATTTGGAATTTATATTACTCTTGGAACTTACGTATATGAAAAATACTAAATGGTACTAAATTTGGTGCATTTTAGGTTTGGGTGAACGGATAGAGGTGGAACCCTGAAATTCCGAATTATTGTTGGGGATAGTTATTGAAAGTATTATATAATTATAATACATAGTATTATAATTCGGAAATTTGGTATTATAGCCGCTGTTGGTGTGTAGGGTTGAGGTATGGATATGGTTGCGGATATACATACGTACAATAAGTGTACGAAAATTACTAAATGGCACAGAATTTGGTTCAAATTGTGAATGTGTAAAGGGGTAGAGCTGAAATTGTAAAATTCGGTATTAGTATAGCAGTTGGCGTTTAGAGTGGAGATAGAGAGGAAGTTTTGGAAATTCGAACTTATGTATATGAAAAATACTAAATCGCGGTTGGGATATAGTTTTAGATATAAGGAATTTTTGAAACTAATACATATTACAAGTACTAAATATGGTACCAGTTCGGTATTGCATAAAGGGATACAGGTGGAATTTCGAATTGTATGAGGGTTTGTGTTGGTGTTTAGATAAGGATTTTTTATATGCATACAAATTCTGAAATTAGGCTGAGAGCTGGCCGATTTATTGAGAAATACCAAATGCACTAAATTGTATTAAATTTGACGTTGGGAGCAGCAATGAAACTGGAATTATATAATTAGTGTGTGAAATGTTTAAAATTGCAATAAATTTGGTATTGGGCTAAGGAATAGAAGTGTAATTGCGATTTACTATTTATTTGTCAGGTTCATTGTTAGAGGTGATCGTACAATAAGTGTTCCAGAGGTATTAAATAATACTAAATATTGATGCATTGGTATTGAGTGAATCGATAAATGAAATTTGTTATGAGAATCACTGTTGAGATTGGATCAGAATGTTTATTACAATCCGCCTTTAAATGTATGAAAGGTTTCTACATGTAATACCATTGGCATTGGGTGAACAAGTAGAGCTAAAACTGAACAATCTGAGCTAAGGTCCTGGATTTTAAAAATTGTACTGAATATTGTACTATTGTTTTCATGTTAACACGAATTTCTAAATATTGTACTGAAATGAAAAAGTCAAACGTATCTTTTCAACAAAATTTGTTTTTTGTTGTTGTCTATTCTGAACGTTGTAGTAAGTTAATTTGAAAAGGCAGACCTATGCGACTAATGTTTTATAAGAAGGTTTTTAAACCCTGAGAATAAAAAGGCCTAAAAAAATGTCTCAAAACTTAACTGTTATATAGGGTAACATCTTTTGAATAAAGGTTTTCTACATTTTGATATCAAAATTCCAAAATTCGATTGGAAAATGGGGATACAAAATTTGGATAATATTTTTAAAATACCCATACCGTTTTTATAAAACATTGACTGGAATTTAAAATGTAGGCCGCTGGTGAAGTGTAGAGGTGCGATAAGGTATTTTTTGAAATTCGAACAAAAATTGCACGAACAGTACTTAAATAAAATTAAATATAAAAACAAAAAGTGTCCACCATATTAAATATTGTTTGTTCGTATGTTATTCCTTTTCCGCATACGAAGTAGCGGGCATTTTGCTAGTATCTTCTAAACCGCTAAGAATTTGGGTTTACTCGTAGAAGAAAAGTTGTAGCTTTCTTCTTAGAGAAAAATAATTGTAAACACATAAAACCCATTCAACCTAACATTCAAGGTCAAAATCGTCAAGGTAAAATTTCCCTTTAAATTTTTTAATTGAAGCATACAATCAACTAGCAAAATGTATCTTAGCTCTCAGTAAACAACTTTCTAGATCATACGAACTCTGTAGAAATGGTTAATGGTCAAAATAGCAAATAAAATTGTTATTTTTTTCCTCTTTACTCGGTCCCTGCTCCATACATACTAAACCGTTAAAAATTCAAGAAAACAATGGACCAATAATTTAGCAAAGAGATCACCAAACAACTTTCTGGAACATAGGAAATGTCTATAAACGGTTCTTAAATGTGAAAATAGCCAAAAAAATTTGAAAAAAATCGATTTTTATACTTTTTTCTCCGATTCCGGTCCACAGATACTGAACCGCCCAAAAATTAAGAATACAATCAACTACAAAAATGTACCTAAGATTTTAATAAACATAAAAAGATTCTAGAAAAGGATCTTCAAGCTGAATTTCAAAAAAAAAAAATAATTTTTAATGCTTCTCCAGCTCAGGTCTGGAAATAACATATTCTTCAAAATTTGGAAAGTTTGTTATTTAAGGACCTGAACAGGAAAGAATGATCCAAAATAGTCGAATTTTGTGCTTGAAGAACCATTGGGAGTCATAACTAGAGCTGGCAAACTATCGATATCGAACCCATTCGAGTTTTTCGATATTTCCGTTTCAAACTATCGATAAAATCGATACTATCGTATATTTGTCAATCATATGTATTTAGAATCCAAAATGGCCAACAAACGTGTTCTGCTTACATATCGTATGTCAACATTTTTGTCGGTTCATACATCCCAAATTTTTAAAACCCCCTAAATGCATACGTTTTTTGGGAAAACAAATTGTTTCAATATACACAGGCTGAGGTATGCAAAGCTGACTGATACTTTTTTACTTGTTTTTTAATGAAATCACTCTAGTGTGGACCGGGACTATGGAACTTGATCTAGGGACGCATAATTTGATGAGATTTTTTCTAGTGTACTCTAGTGTGGACGGGGACTTAACAATTTTCTCAAAAAAATATATATGGCTATTGCTTCTACGGCTCTTAAGGTTAAAATACAATGAACTTTGTTGCTTGCTACACGCTCAATTTTATGTAGAAGAATATAGGCCAAATACTACCTAATTAAAATGCGATCTTGCATTTCTTTATTCTTACACATAAATTGAGGCTTGGATATGCGTGAATTTCTCATTCTGTTCGCACATTTATTTAGTGATGTCAAAATGTTCGATAGTATCGATATAAAAAACTATTCATCGATATTGGCGTAAAAAATTAAGTATCGATAATATCGATATTTCCATAGATGGTTTGCCAGCTCTACCCATAACCACGAAAGTTGAAGTGATAGGGACACGTGTCTTTTTATTTATGGTATTCAATCCCGCTGCGGTGTCAGAATATGGTTAATAATTTTCGTGTCGCACAGTGTAATCAATGTTAGTTTTGTTATTATATTTATTTAAATATTATTATTTTTTTTAATGACACTGTTATTCGATTTCTAAACAATTCATTCACTACGTCATTGTAGTGGTCAAAAACAATTTAAAATGTTCGTCATGTGGTAAATATTTAACCGCAAAGCAAATTTTGAATTTTATATCCAAAGCCGTTATAGTTAAAATTTATTGTAAATATTTCGACATTTTGAGCAATGAATGGTTTTATAAAATTAAATGCAAGTTTCTGTGTGTGGGTGTATGTCGGTGCACATGTGTGGCTAAAACGTGTAAAACACACAATTTATGGCTAATTTTTATTGTGGTTGAATGAATGACAATTTAAATTTTACAACTCAGTAAACACAATTTATTTTTGATTATAAATTTTACTATTGTTTGCGGTCATATTTTGCTATTATTATTTCTATTGATTGGTATAGGATGTGAAACTAAACCAAAATACAAATTTCCACGAACATTGGCCCTTGTTGGGAAAAATTGGTTGTTTTGGTTAATTATATTGTACATCCAAAAACTCGAAATGCAAACATCCTAATGTATATGCATACATATACATATGTGTGTATGTACCATTTATACGCCCGTGCTTGTAAGCAATTGTAAAATGTAATATTACTCTTTTCGAAGTCAGATTTATTACAGTTGCATCAAACGTAAAATTTTGCGGTATTATTTGAAATGTTTCCAGTTTTTAATAAATGGGTTGATTTTCAGCAACAATGGCTGACACATTAAAATTTCACAGTTGTAATAACAAATTAATATTTTTACACACGTAAATTCGTTTTACAAATTCTGTTGTTAATTTTTGGAAAATCTGTATAAGAACAATATTAAACTGACTTATTTTGAAAGGCAGACGTGAACTGCGAAAGGTAAAAATGGTGTATTTGGGCTGGTATTTATATATCAAAGAGCCATTTTGTTTTAAATCAACTGCAATACAGTGTAAAAAATACTAGTTCTTCGCATAATTTAAATGATTCTAAAATATAATGTACATTTTATTTCATGAGATTTAATATTCACGTTTTTATTTAATTTTTACATTTTGTTTTAAAGTGATTCGAATATATTACGTGCCATCTGTATATTCAATTTGGCAGAAATATATTCTTTTTTCAGTTTAATCGTTACATCTCTCTTAGACGATTTATTTGGCCGCAGAACGCCACACAAATGCTACTTGATTTACAGCTGGTAGTTGATGGAGTCTAAAAATTGACCAAGAATGGATAACTTGCTGTGACCATGAATGTTGACAATAATTCAAGTATTTTTTTCTCGTTCGTGTTTGAATTTTGAAATGCATTCTCCAGAAATATATTCAAATTCAACACAAGGGAGTTAAAATACAAAGCTGTCTTACGTATTCGCATATACAGCGTAAAAAATACTAGTTCTTCACATAATTTAAACGATTTTAAAATATAATATAAATTTTATTTCATGAGATTTAATATTTACGTTTTTATTTAACATTTTACATTTCGTTTTAAAGTGATTCCAATGTGTTACGTGTCATGTAGGTATCGGCTGAGACCTAGATATGTAGGTATTTAATCGTATTATCTGTCTATTCAATTTCGCAGAAATATATTCTAATTCAACACAAGGGAGTTAAAATACAAAGCTGTCATACGTATACGCATGCATTCATAACGTCGGTGTCATGCTTTAGTGTTCCATTCGTCATTTTCCGGTCTCAATGTTTGCGTCACAACTGGGTAGAGTTTACTGAGGAAAATATTTGTAGTTTTGACTTGAATTATTAGCTATGTTCCTCCTCTACGTGCAAGAATCTTCAAGTTTTACAACTTTTTACCTGTACAGTGTTCCTTTACTTGATGTAAGCATGCAAGTCATATATGAGCAGTTCAATTCTTTTGTCACTTTACGAATTTTTAAAAGTAAAGGAACAGACCAATAATAATAGTAAAGGGTGTTTTTTTTAAGCCCGATAGAACTTGAAATTGTAAAAAATAACACAAAAAATTAAATTGTAATCAAAAATTTTTTTTATTCGAAATATCAATACGTGACATTAACATTTGAAAATGATTTCGGGCATATGGGCACCGCGGCTGTTCTTGACGAAGTGCATTCTGGACGTCCAATTTTTGGCCACTTTTTCGAGCACTGCTGGCCGTATGTCACGAATAACACGAACAATGCTGGTATCCAAGGCATCAATTGTTGCTTGTTTATCAGCATAAACCAGTGACTTCACGTAGCCCCACAGGAAATAATCGAGAGGTGTCAAATCGCACGACCTTGGAGGCCAATTGACAGGTCCACTTCTCGAAATCAACTTATCGCCAAATTTTGATTTCAATAAGTCGATGGTTGCGTTCGTCGTATGGCACGTAGCTCCATCCTGTTGAAACCACATCTCCTCCGGATCAATGTCATCCATATTTTCAAACAAAAAATCATTGATCATGGTCCGGTAACGATTTCCATAGACCGTAACGCGAGCTCCGGCCTCATTTTTGAAGAAATAAGGTCCGATGATGCCAACAGCCTGAAAACCGCACCATACGGTGCATTTTTCTGGATGTAATTGAGTCTGTAGGGTCTCTTGTGGATTGGTCTCACTCCATATGTGGCAATTATGCTTATTAACAAACCCGTTAAGCCAAAAATGCGCCTCATCGCTGAACGCCATACAAATGACGACGTCGTCTATAAGTTGCGCGAATCGACGACTGAGTTTCAAAGTAAATTTAGATAATTTCGTAGCGTTGTCCAAGCGTGAGTCTATTCATGATGATTTGTCAGAGTATACTGAAACAAATAAAAAAAAAGTTTCATCAAAATTTAATTTTTTGTGTTACTTTTTACAATTTAAAGTTCTATCTAGCTTAAAAAAACACCCTAAATTTTTGAACATTTAGAGGGACATATGCTGTAAAAGTTATAGAACTTTTTTATTTTCAAATAGGAATTTTGTCGGCTTGTTCCATATCCACACTTATGGCACAAATGGCACAAAGCGACAAAAAATTTTGACATCTTGACCTCAATAAATTCAAAACGTCTTAGTCGAAAATAAAAGTTATGTTTAATGAAATTAGTTTTTAAATTTGTAATGATTTAAAATATTAATTCATACCTGAAAAAATTTAAGCTTTCGCATCAAAACGTAAAAAATGGCGTATGAAACACTTAAGCATGACACCGACGATAATACGAATGGAAACAATTGTAAAACACTTATAAAGGGAAAGAAAAATTCAAAAAATAAACGAATACGTTGTCAATCAGTTTATGCTAATTTTTAACTCATATTTGAAAGTACTTGAAATTATATTACGAAAATTGGTATTGTCAAATCCGTTGAAATTGACATCACCAAAAGTGGCTAAAAGTATGTTAAGATATTTGAATAAGAAAAGCGTATTAAGATTTGCGAAAACAGGATCAGCAGCCTCGGCACTGTTCATATAAAAAATATAGGAAAACAAGTAAGAAAGTATCAGAGTCTGGCAAAAAATCAAACACAATATTATGTCGTATATAAAATATATTGATTTTGTATCAAGAGTTTGCTTCAAAATACGATTTTGTCTTTTTATACCCTCAGCATTTATGTATACTAATACACTTTCTTACGGGCAAAATGTGCATCATCGAAATGATGGTTTTAATCCCCAAATACTCGTATGTTTGGACAAAATCCGTTTCAGACAAATTGGAGTTGATTTAGCCATGTCCGTCCGTCTCTCTGTCTGGCTGGCTGGAGCGCACGATAACCTTCGAAAGGATCAACCGATTCGGACCAAAATTTGGCTTTCGTAATGTTTTGTCCAAACTAAGTTTAAGTTCGAAGATTGGTTATATTGGTCCACTCCTTCCAGTGCCTCCCCCACAAAAGTTCGATGTACCGATATATAAAAAGATAAATCGTTTTTATCCTTCCTGAAAAATTTGTATTTTCTAAGATACGAGGTTAGGTAAGTAGGGCATCGATACACAACAAATTTTTTGGTGCACACTTCTGATTCGTACAGAACTCGAAATATTAAATTAAGTTGAACTTAATTTAGAATAAAATATCGAAAAAGTTTTAGAGTTATTTTCACTCAGGAAGTATGGGCTTACTAAGTAAAAAAATGTACGATTATAATAGGGACTGCGAAAACACCCTACTGCAAAAAAATTCAAATAGATCTGAGACGAGTTCTCAAACTGCACGTCCCCAAATTTTGTGAATATGGTCCATACGATCCATATTCCAACCTTATACGATGTGTAACGTTTGGACCAAAACTCTATGCGAGAGTTATCTTGCGGATTTGTCACTTTAGTTGGTGCATTCAGGGTTTCCTGGAGCATTAACTCATTATCTCAGCAAGAATGGACTAACGATCCAAGAGCAGCTCTTAAACTTAATTTTTTCCAATTCTGTGTGGAAGGTACCAGAACGAGTGGTCTGGTAGAGTCCATATTCGAGTCCATGAAAAAGAAGTTTGATACCTATTATCCACGTTTCAATAGTTCATCCGAAAATTTCCTTTTATAAATTCTACTTTCACACATTTTTCATTTCATTGGAATTATTTGGAAATCTTGCAACAAACAATTGACGAATAATAAAGAGCTCGTTAACTAATTTTACAAAAGCGTATGTCCTTCATTTCCACTGGAATGAATTCAATTATTTGTCTAGAATTATGTTTAACTGAACTGAGCAGTTGTTAAAAGCCTACACAATTGTCTACGTCACTACAATATTTCGTTCATTAATCAATTAAAAATTCCAATACCTTTTTTCACACATTTTAAAATGATTATTTCTTTTCATTAATTATAAATATTTTTGTTAATTGTACAAGAGTTTTGCAGACATTTCAATAGTTAACAAGAAGAATTTTTCGTGGAAATCTATACAACTTGACAGACAGTTTAGAATATAATTATCGAAATATTATTTAGAATTACCTGTCTTTTAAAGATTTTTTGTTCAATGACCGACAAGTTATTGATATGTTTTGTTAATAATGAACTGGTACAAGTTCAGCAGTTGATTAACATTTTGAACGTTGCTACCGTGTAGATTCCACTTAAGCGCTTGTCAGCCAATCTCGTCTCTATCCTTCCGTAGGGTATGACCTATGTATTTCTTCTTTCGTCTCCTTATTTCTAGGCTAATATGTGAAGGAAGTCATGATATGTGAAGGAACTAAAAGTTTCATTTTCTCTACCATAGATGAAATGTTTGATGACATTGTGGAGTTAATGCACACCACCTTAGTTTTCCCAATATTAATATTCAGCCCGGCTATAGCTGCATAACAGTGACTATTTTGTAAGTTTTCAGCCATGTGTGAATGCTTGTGGGTCAGCAGACATACATATATCATTGGTCATAAGGGAGCAATATGTGATATATTGTAGAGTATTACATCTATTCAAAATCACATATCTTAATATATAAAAGGATAAGGCTTGGTTTTTGTAAATTCGAACTAGAAGGTTACGAAAACTAGAAGGTTATGAAAAACTGGTTTAATGAATTCAATCATGGCAGAAACTCGCTGAAAAACGAAGGTCGTTACGGTCATCCAAAAACGGCCATTGTGCCAGAAAAAAACTAAGCCGAGCGTGAACGGATACTGCAAGATTGCCATGTTATATATTGTGATATATAGGCATCCTTTGGCATTTATTCCACAAATTAACAATCGATATTGCAGGAACACCTGGCCGCGAAAATTGAGTTTTCTCGGTAGATTCCGTTTCTATCGGCGCAAGAAATACAATCGAGGTGCTTCAAAAGACGTTTATAAGATGGATCCAGGAGATGAATCATGGTACTATGCGTATGAGCCCGAAAAATACCAGCAATCACCGAAAGATGCTGTTTGCTGGTGCCTCAATCGGAGTGGAAAAACAATAATTGTATAAATTATGCTACTACTATTAAGAAAACACTAAAACTATTTTTTACGATATATATTCACGTTTTCATTAAGAGGCCAGAAACTTTTCTAGTTCTCCTCGTAGAAAGATGTACCAAAGTGTTTTTGGAAATTCGACCTAAAAGTGTACGAAAAGTGTTCAATAAATTACCAAATTTGGTACCAATTGTATATTTAAGCTAGAATCTTGGAATTTGTTATGGGAGTCAAGGTTGAAATGTGGTGTTGGTATATGGGAAAGGTTTTGCAAATCCGTACTAATGTGTACGAAAAGCACTAAATGGAACTTAATTTAGTACAACTAGGATTTGGAATTAAAATTACTATTTGAGTGCTGGAGTGGGATATAAATGTAGTTTTGGAAAGTCGTACTTATGTGTACGAAAAGTACTAAATGGTACTAAATTTGGTACAATTTGAATTTGGGTTAACGGATAGAGCTGGAATTAATTAAATTTGGGATTAAAATTACTGTTGAAGTGTACGATTGATAAATAGAAGTTAGGGCGGCCCAAAAAAACGACAAATATATATATATATTTTTGAAATGCCTACCCAAATAAAATTTTATGGCGATCAATTTACGTTATCACCTGGGGAATATTTTTGTCCATGGTAATTTGTAATTTGGAAAGGAAATGCGTCTCTAATGCGTTTTCGTATCTTCTTTCGCAACGATTTTTTTCCTTTAGCAGTTCTGGCATCACCGCATACTATAGTACAAAAGCTTATGTCAGAATCGTGCGTTAATGCAAATATTTTGCTGTGTTTTGCCTCGAAATTTGAAATAAGGTAAGAGTACATGACAACGAGAAAGTTTGCAATTTGAGATGGTCCCTATTTTAATTCCTGGAGGGCATATACCGGCAAAGTTTCCTAAATATGGAAAAGGAACTACTGACCTTCCCCCTGATACAAATTGCAAATAATATGTCTGCTACATAACGGGCCTACTGCTTATTATATAATGGGTTTTGTGTAGAGAACTTCTTTTTCTCCGATGCCTCAAATTCGCAATAGTAGTCTGATCGTCATGAAATTTAAAGTAAGGTTTGGGTTTACGATGAAGAAGAAACCTGCAATTTAACATGATGTTCATATAATATTTAGCGGGGTAAAGGGACCAAAACTTTTGTGTAAAATGTGTATTATGTCCTGAACGAAAACGTGAGTTATATCTAAAAGACAATCTTTTAACTTTCCATTGATGTCAATTATGTTGATGTACGTGATCAGATAACAGAGTTACACCCTGTTACATACACGGATCACACAGTTTTAATTTTGTGCAGTGTAATTACATTTACGCTAAAGGTCGCAGTTATAGCTCAATACTGACAAATTTATGCATGAGGTAAAAGTTTTGGTCAAGGAAGATGCCAATAGTTTGGAAAATGATCGGATAATATAAAGAGTGTAAAATTTACCAAAACTTTCGTAGAAAAGATATAAAAAATTAAATTTGCCTCCACATTTTAATTCCAACTCGTAACCTCTCTCTTGATGCACAGAATATCAATGTAGCGGCTGGATAACGAAAACAGTGTATAACATATAAATGGATATCTTTGTTGTTTTGGTTTGCTTGTAACGAACTACATTTAGTTTTTAGTTTTTAATTTCAATTTAAATTGATGCAAA
The DNA here is from genome assembly GCF_047663935.1 of Musca autumnalis. Taxonomy (NCBI): domain Eukaryota; kingdom Metazoa; phylum Arthropoda; class Insecta; order Diptera; family Muscidae; genus Musca; species Musca autumnalis. Next base: position 95,592 of record NW_027411677.1, read on the forward strand.
TTGCAATAATATACCTAATACCTAAAATTTTTTCGGTTTTTTCATTGGATGATTGGGTAAAAATCAGCTAAATTTACTTCTAAATGTCTTTTGATATTTCATTCTTTATACAAATGTTAATTTTCGAAAAAAAAAAACAAGTAAAAAAGTATCAGTCGGCTTGACCGACAGAGATACACCCTCAGCCTTTATATATTGAAAAAAAAAATTTTTTCCAAAAAACGTATGTATTTAGAGATTTTTGAAAATTTTGGGCGTATGAAACGACAAATATGTTGATTAGGATTAAAGAGCAAACGTTTTGCGGAGGAAATACTTAAAGGAATGGATCGACATTGACCATTATGGAAGTGGATCTCCAGTCACTACATATGGTGCCATAGGGGGGTTTTACACCCTTCGGGCTGTTTGCTCAAAAAGTGTGGATTTGCCCCTGAAAAAAATTTTACCATCGTAATTGAGGCAGCGAATGCAAGTTGCTTCAACAAAAATCAAAGTGATTCGATAGCTTGTCCGAAATTTTGTTTGGGAGGTACTGGACGAAGTGGACAAATATAGTCCATATTTGAACCTGATCTATATCTGGTAGGTATATTAGGATGTGTAAAGTATGGACCAATTCGGCCACTCCCTTAAAAAGTTACTGTACGAACAATTTTTCCGAACATTTTTGAAATTTTGTGGGTGAGGTACCTGAAGGAGTGGACCGATATGGTTTATCTTCGAACTTACACTATGTTTGGACAAAACATTACTAAGGCCAAATTTTGGACCCAATCGGCAGATCCGTTCGAGAGTTTTCTTGCGCTCCAACCACCTCACACGGTGTCATAGGGATTTTGTGCAACTTTCAGGCTATTTTCTCAGGAAGTATGGACTTGCCCCCTGATGAAACGTGCATCGTCGTATGGGGAGCAGTAAATACAAGTTGTTAAAATAAAAATCAAAGCGATTCGATAGCAGGTCCTAAACTGAACTTATACGAAATTTTGTGTGGAAGGTACCCGAAGGAGTGGACCGATTGAGTCCATATTGACACCTCATCTATGTCTGGTAGACATTTCACGAGTTGAAAATTATGGACCAAATCGGTTGCTTCCTTCAGGAGTTATCGTACGTGCAAATGTTCCGAACATTTTGGAACTTTTGTGGGGGAGGTACCGAAAGGAGTGGACCAATATAACCCATCTTCGAAATTAAACTAAGTTTAGACAAAATATTAAGAAAGTCAAATATTGGACCTAATCGTGCCCTCCAGCCAGACAGACAGACAGACGGACGGACATTGCTCAATCGACTCCAAATTGTCTGAAACGCATTTCGTCGAAACATAATTGGGGTCTAAAACCATTATTTCGATGAGGCACATTTTAAACGTAAGAAAGTGTATATACCCTCGTTAGCATAAATGCTGAGGCTATTAAAAACTGTATGTTTATAGCCAAAACGGTATATGTGTCCCTTATAAACTAAAGAAAATAACACTTAACGTTTCCAGTAATGATGGTGAATGTATGTGATATATTTTTGGTATGTTATCGTGTATATCAACGTATGTATATATAACCGGGCGTCAAAAATATGCCTCAATCATATAAAATTAATTCAGTAGAAAACTATTGCCCAGGGGAAGTGGTGTAGGGTATCACATGGTCGGTTAAAAGTAAAACATTTCAGTTACACTCGCTAACAATAACATTTTTTGTTCAAACTGTTATATCGTTTATTATTGCAAAAAAATCTGTTAGTCGAAAAATGTAAATTGAAACCGACAAAGAGGAAAAAATTATTTCTACAGATTGTACACAAGTATTTTTGTTGTTTAAATAATTACAGTGCATCCCAGCAACAATTTGAGAGACACATGAGAAGAATAGTCTATTGCAAAATATTATGCATGTTCCAGAACCTGTAAGAATCTACACATTTTTACTTCTATAACAAGTTTTCTTTATGATATCGAAAAATATAGAAATGTGTAGACTGTTGCAGTTTTGGAGAGGACAAAATATACGCAATCTACATTCTGCTAGTCTGAAAACAATGTTTTTTCTTAAAAAAACGGACAAAAATGCCAAGAATTTTATGTGTGAGCGTTAAACACAAAACTCTCGGCAAATAAAGTTTTCTTATCAAACAAATGAAAGGGTATCTTTAGAGCAGCGGACAAAACTCTTGGAGAGGGATTTGAAAGCGTTCTTGTTCTTTGCAGACATAAGCTATAACAATGGAACTCATCAACCATGTTTTATTTAGGTTGTTCTTTTTGTCTGAGATTGTAAGATTTTTTATTTAAAATTGTATTGATTGAATATATGTATGTATGTATTTGGTTCCTATTGGAAAACTGGGCAATTAAAAATTTGCTGTCTACATTGTTTGTGAATAAGCAAACTTATTCTAAAGGCTAATAATAATTATGGAGGTGTTGTTTTTTCTGAGATTGTATGATTTGTTATTTTAAATTGTTTGTATTTAGGTATTTGGTTCCTAGTGGAAAACTGGGCAATTAACCGCCTGTTCATGTATGTCGCACGGAAACCTGTACGAAAGGAAAGCAGTCACTCGCTTCCGTCTAAAAATGCGTTCATGTATTTCGCAAACTATCGTGCGACTGCCGTTACGTATCCTAGCGAAATACTACTAATTTGAATGTACATTTGTTCAACTATGTTCCATAAATGAGAGCCAAATGAGAAATGAAAACAAAATCCACATATACATACAAATATTGGAATATGTGTGATTTGTTTTGTTTGAAAAATAAAATGTGTCGGTATTTTGAATTATTTTATTTAATTGATTTCTTCAAAATAATGAATGAAAGCGCCACTGAATCGTATCTGTAAAATTTGTATTTTGTTTCAAGAATGTGTTCCATAAATTTGTTTTAAGATTTTCGGTGTTATTCGCGAGTTTACGTTCTACTCGGCAGCTACAAAGCAAGTGAGTGATTTTGACATTCTCTTTCTATAAGAGACAGTCCTTTCGAAATACATAAACCCAAATTTAATGGAAAAGTGTACGTTTACGTGTTATTTCGTAGGGCTTGTCGGTCGCATAGATTTTCGTTTCGAAGGTGTTTACATGAACAGAAAATGATTTTTTTCCACTTCCGAAGCGCAAGAAACCTTTCGGTCGACATACATGAACAGGCTGTAAATATTTGCTGACTGCATTGTTATGCTTTGTTTGCTTATTCTAAAGGCAAATAAGAATTATGGAAGAAAACAATTTAAAAGTTGTGGCATTCTTATATTTCAAAACGAGAGAAGTGCGGTGAACTTAAACTAAAATAAACATACATATGTATCTTGACAGGAAGAGTTTGTTTTTCTTTAATTCAGTTTTACTAATAGCAATATATAAATGAACCCAGCAAAATGTTCGATGCCAAAGATGTCATTCAATCATGCGTGAAAGTGATCTGGCATGTCATCTTTTTAGCATCTTCATCGATGAATTTTATATGAGCGTGGACCCCAAAAGATGCTATTCATTTTTGGATCCAAAGCATGTCATTTACACCAATGCTTTGATATGTCATTTTAACCAATGCTTTCGCATGTCATTTTCACCAATGCTTTGGCATCAGAGGTCCGCAAAATGCCACTCGCTTTTAATGCATATTCACGATTTCGTCTTTTTTCATTGCTTGCTATTGCCATCTCTGTTTAGTGCTATTGCTTGCTTTGCCTTTACTTTCATGAGTGTGTGCCAATTGCACACACACAACACACTACAAGAGCTCGTTGCCTTTTTTTTTGCACGCTGCCTTCGAAAAAGTACATTGCATTACAAAAAGCAGTAGATATTTCTGGTCAAATTTACATGTTAATAAACATAAAAAATTAATGTTGAGACAATAAAAACCATTACTAGTTTAGTTTATCCTACTATTAAAGAAACTCAAAGAAAAAGCGAAATTTGGCAAATGTATTCATTTATTCAAACAGAAGATGGTACGATACTGTGTGGTGGTATGCAGTATTGTGCATACTGCATTTGTGAATCGTGTGAATACAAATGTAAAAGCAAGCAAGCATGCACTAAAGCAGTGAATCATTTTTTGGGGTGAATCTGCTTTTTGCACATTCATATTTTTTATATGCAAGGCACTGCACTATTCGCTTTTGGGAAAAGGCAATAGAGTGTGCCTTTTATATGCATTTTGCGGACCTCTGTTTGGCATGTCATTTTCACCAACCCTTTGCAATGACATTATGATTACGACGAGAGTTTTCACAAAGTTGGCTGTGATTTCGAGTATCCGACAACATCAAGCCTATTGTAAATAATAATCTTATACATTTAGAAAATTTGTAAAAATAAAAACGCAAAATTTATCTCTATTGGATCGATGGAATGGGTTCAAATGCTGATGAAAAGATCGGATCCTTCTCGGCTTCCTTTGCATGGGTTCAAATGCTGATGAAAAGATCGGATCTTTCACGACATCCTTAGCATGGGTTCAAATGCTAATGAAAAGATCGGATCTTTCACGACTTCCTTTGAACCAATACAAAAGATGCCATGAAATCACGTCATCGCAAAGAACCCCTTCCTTCAAATTTTACTGGGAACCTGTGCATGAAAATGTAAGGATTATATCCAACTGATATCCAGTACATGCAGTGCAGATTAAATTGTTCCCAAACAAACATTTTACCATGCAAATTTACCCTTTTTATGTTTTAATGGCTTTTACATACAAATAAACAGAACTTCAAAGGTATGATGAGCATAATTGCCTTCCATTATGCTGAGTGCAAATCCTTTTAATATGACACCTTTTAACGCTCTACCAACCACTAAAACAACCAATAAAGTTTTTCTGCATGTTGTGCATACTATGTTAAATATACTCAGCAAAGTTTGAAGTGGATAAGCCCTTAAAACATAACCATGTAGATGTTACATTTTAGTAGATTTGTTTTCGAAACGAATATATGTTTAAAATAAACTGTTAATTTTAACATACATTTTTAACAACCTACAAACTGACAGATAGATGTTGGCATTGAAAACATAAAAAAAAACCCAAAAAATATATATAAAATTTTAAGTAAAATGTAAAGCTATCAAGGCACAGTGGTTCAGAATCGTTTTTTCCCGGTCCAAAATCTATAACTTTTGAACGGATATAGATATTTTCATATTTTGTTCGACAGATAACACTTTCAGCATTTGACAGATAACACTTTCAGCAAGGCGGTTAGGACAGAAGCTGAAAGGGGACACTCTCGGGCATCACTATGTGAAAAAGTAACTTTGTTCCAAGCTGTTCCCAAAAAGTTCTAGTCCACTAAACTTGGAATTTTACTAAAATTTTGTACCTGAGGAAAATAAAATAGCTCACTTCCTGTAAATGCTACGTAATTTATTAAAACGAAACAATAAATAATATTAACAAATAAACAATAAACACATTATCTGTTATAGTTTCTGAGAAAAGGCCTTTTTCTTTCTCCAGAAATTTTCAAAAATTGCGTATTTTTCAAATTTGGGAAACATTTTTGGTCTTTAGAATCACGGCACGCCCTCACCTTTCAATATTTTGAACTAATTTTTTGCTTTCCTTAGATTCAATATGTTTACTTTCGAATTCCATATATAAATTAACAATTGGTAACAACAAAAAATTGGGGGTTTTGATCAGTAAAATCGATTTCACTGTGCAAGGTAATTTGTTAAAGGTTGAAACACGTTACAGTACAAAAATCGTTCTTTAGGGTGACGAAGTGTGTGAATGATAACAAACAATTAACCTGTTCGAATTTATTATGACAAAGCCCTCGATTTATCTTGACCCTCTTTTAATCTCCATTTCTAGGTAGGTTAGATGTGATGAAGGGGATGTGAAGATGGTTGTATGTGGTAAAGATGATTAGAGAGAATAAAGTATTAACGTCGAACAAGATGTTGTAAAAATATTGTTACGAAAGTAACTAGTAGATTAAGCTAATTTAGACGAATTTCTGTCAATTTAAGAATTTGAATTTTAACGTAAACTTTTATTAAGCATTTAGTTTATTTAAATCAAATTTACACAATAATTACTCTATAGAATTCCAATCACTACTTTTTAATGTTTGGTTTGCTATTGTTCTTGTTATACGCTTTCTGTTCTCTCTCTCTTATTTATATATTTTAAGCATTCAGTTATGCTTCTGCATTGAGACGTATTCATTGTTACCCCTGCTCCTCTCACTTATTTACTACCACTGCTCACATTAGTTGCTTGCATTCATTCGTCTGTGTGTATATGAGTATGTGCGTATGTGTATTTGTGAATCCACTAGCATGTCGCGTGATAATTGTGGAACATTCTACGTTGAGGAGACTATAACAGTCTATGTATCAGCGGGCACATATAAATACGGGAAAGGAACGGCTGGGAGTTTGAGTAGTTATAAATCATTCCGCGAGTTAACCCGTCTGTGTAAACTAAAGATTAAATAGTAACCTGAATAAAGTAAAGCTTTCTCCATACTGGATATAAGCTTTGTGCTTAGAAGAGAAATAAAGTCTTGCGTGAATACCATCAATAAAGCATTGTAGAATCGTAATCCAAACGAATCCTGTTTTATTTGGTACAAGTCGTATCGGGGAATAAAACAACGTCTACACGTGTTTACGTTCAAACTTATTTCCGAAATAAAATGAAGATAATGGTGTAGTAAGATAATGATGAGTTACAGTTGCAGATGCAGTAAAGATCTAGGGTTGATGGTGTGGTAAGATGATGAAGGGGTTGATGAATGAAATGTTCATATATGAGATCATCGTTCACATTTATAGGTTTTTTTAGGTTTTCACGATTTTGCTTGGAAACCGCAAGACCTATTGAAATAGAATTAGAGCAAATGTTGTACACATCAAAATTCTCTAAAAGAATTTTTCCTTGGTTTTACCATTTTTGAGATATAGAAGTTGCAATTACAAAACAATGTCATGCACCGTGCGCCTTAACTAACTTTAAGTAGAAGGTGTTTACACCTAGGAATTTTTTGCAGATTCTGAATCTACAATGTTCATAGATGAGAAAAATACGAAAAAACCAAAAAATCGACGATGGGATTTTTAAATTTTGCGGTCAAAAGTCACATTTTTAGGGTTTTTATGTTTTGAGGATTTTTCTTGGAAACCGTTAATCTTATTGAAATGGGACTAAAGAAACACTTCTGCTAAAACAGAGATATTTTGGCAAATATTAAAAATGTAATTCATGTTCTAGATCTGCAAGAATCTACTATTATTTTCAATTTATAAGGAAAAATTGTCAAAGTAGTAAAATGTTGTAGATTCTTGCAACTAGCAACAGACAAAATAACAAAAGCAACAGTCTGTCCGCATGCCAAAGTGATTTCCACAGACAGGCAGACCCAGAAAAATTAATTGGAAGTGGTTCCATGTGAAATCATGATTTCACTGGTTCTTTTGCATGAGTTCAAATGAAATCGAAAAGGATCCGATATTTTACATAGAATTATCATTAGTTCGAATGAAGTCGTGAAAGATCCGATCTTTTTCATCGAACTATCATGAGTTCGACTGGAGTCGTGAAAGAACCGATCTTTCCCATCGAATTTTCATGAGAGCAAATGAAGTGGTCAATGATCCGATCTTTATCATAATATTGTCATGAATTTAAATAGATTGATAAGTACCCGTACAATAAATGATCAAATAATCATGTACCCAAATAATTGTTTACTTGCAAAAGTAATTGTTAACATGAAAATAAAAGTCAGAAAAAAGTGATCGATAGTGGCAATATTTATATATTGTAATCAAAAAAACTATGTAAATTGTTATATAAAAAAAAAAGGAAAATATGTTTTGTGTTTGGAAACCTGTTTCATTTTTTGGAATTAAAAATTAGTATAAAATAGCCCCGGTCTTTAAACCAAAACACCACCGATTGACACCTATATAGTAAAGCGTATCGAGCTGCAACTATAACCTTGGGTAGGCCATGTCAAGAGGATGAATAAAGCCATCGGCATATGAATGCGAGCCATTTGACGACAAAACTCTAATGGAAAGACCAATTTGAATATGATGTCAATAAACATGGCATCCAAAATTTGAGAAGCATAGTAGAAGATCGGTGAGTTTGGGCTTATATAACAATATGTTCTGTTTAGAATAAAAACCATCTAACTAAGTATAAATGAGATCACCAAAACATGGTAACTATTACAGAATAAATTTTTTAAAAATAATAGAATTCAAATTTATACTAGATTTCCCAAATGATGAGCCTGGTGCAGAGACTGGCAGATAATTTATGGAATATTGAAAAAAAAACGGAACCTCAAGTTGAATGAAATATATTGCAGCCATGGGAAGAGATAACTATGATTTTGGCAGATCAATATAATAACTTAAAAAAACACATAAAGATAATAATCTTGAAAATTACATAAAAATAAAGAAAAGTGACATCTGGCGATAGAAATTGTCTGTGTATTGTATTCAACAAATTACATAATTAGTTCGAAAATTTTATTTCTGATTGTTGGAAATGCAGATCCAATACATTGGTGCAACCTGTCATGACAATGAACTGGTGCAAAATGCCTTGACAATGAACTGATGCAAAATGCAATGACAATCAATTCTTGTGTGTGCCACTCCCTTTTAAATTCCATCGGTGATTCACCCGAATTTTCATCGATGCCATGTCATGAGTTGTCATCGAACATTTTGCTAGGGATGGACGGACATGTATACATAGACGTAGAATTTGTACTGATCTTTTTGTGGTTCTCAGAACTGCATATCAATGAACTACAACCCGAAACACAATTATAGTATACCCTCCATAATATCGTGGATGGTATACATTTTGCAAACCTTTTTCTATTACCTAAATTTCCATAAATGCAAAGTACCATTCCATTTCAATAAAAGTTATTCACAAGTTTCTAAAATCCTGGGAATTGTAGAAAGGATACGCTTGATTTTTCAAAGTGTCCCTAAAGTGAAAAAGAAGAAAAAAACAAAATATAAAATGAAAAGTGACCGACCGAAGAATGCAAAAAGTTATTGTCAATGAACTAATTAAAAAACAAAAACAGCAAAGTTGATAGGTTTCTCCAGAGACAATGAACAATCCCAGAATAGAATACATCAATTAAATGAATTCAACAAGCCATTAGACTGACCAAGACTGACACAAGTGTAATGAAAGAATGGAAAAAATGCTTGCCATTAATATTGTATTTGCTGTTGCCACCGGCGTAGCCAGGGGGTGTGTTGGGCCTAACCCCCTCCCGAAATGGTAATTTTTTTAGACATTTTTGTATATTTTACCAAAAAAACATCACATTTTCTGCGTTGGGCCCCCGAAATGGTGTAGGAATGCATTTCTGGCTACGTCCGTGGCTGTTGCCTATAGGAATTATTAACTTCAAGGTATCTATCAAATAGGATAGAAACCGGTAATGGAAATCTAAATATTGCCTACGGGACTTTTCGCATTTTCTTTTTTTTTTTCACATTTCGCTGTTGATATTGCGTATCATAGCAAATTTGGACGTTAGCAGTAATAATTGCATCGATGATAACGCGTTTGACTTTGTAGATATTTTGCAAGACAAAGCTATTTTTATCCCCAAGCCTTTAAGGTAACGAGGTAATATACACTTTGATGGTTTTAGAACCCAAGTATGTGTGGAGGAAGTTCGTTTCAGGCAATTAGGAGTCAATTTAGTCCCGTTCGTCCATCTACCTAGCTGGCTGGTGCCCATGATAGCTTTTGACTGTGTCAACCGATTTGATATTAAATTTGGAACTCGTAATATTTAGTCCAAATTTGGACAACGTTCGAAGATGTGCGTTTCAGTCCACTTCTTCCGTTATCACCAGAAGAATAGTTCACAATTTTTTACTTAATGATGCCCACGATAAATTTTGAATGGAGAACCGATTTGGACAGAGATCGGGTTCGAATATTAACTATATCGGTTCTCTCCTTCGGGTACCTAAACAAAATTTAATAATTTTTCATTAAGGCGAAGTGTAGGGATATGTCTCACAACGGTTTGAATTTTGGTGCAGCATTTAGTTTTTGCGGCTCTTAATACAATGGAGCAGTTTTTTCGGATACAAATTCATACAACATGTAGGAGATATACACATATTTGGTACAAACGTTTGCCGTACAAGTCATACATATTTATTCTTTGTGATTAATCTCACTAATCTCAAACACACTTCAATTAACAACATAAATAGACAATTAATAATGATATTTTATTATTTGTCAATTACACTATGTGACACGAAAATTATTAACCATATTTTGACACCGCAGCGTGATAGAAGACCGAACATAAGAAATTTTGTTGTTGTATTTGGAACCGTTTGGCCCTGTGGGCTATGTACCGTGTTTTTTTAATAAAATTAAAATTCAACTTTCGCGGTTATGGGCCCAAAAGACCTGAGACCTTGATGTCAAAAGGGATAATTTTGCTAGGCACATATCTTCGAAAACGGAAAACGAATTTGGGTTTACTCGTGGAAGCAAAGTTGAAGCTCTTGTCCTAAAGAATAATAATCGCAAACACGTTAAATCCAGTCAACCTCATATTCAAGGTCAAAACTCGTCAAGGTCAAATTTCCATTATAATTTGTTCTCGAATTTTAATCTGCAGATATCAAACCGATCAAAACTGAAACAAACAACCAACTAGAAAAATTTTCCTTAAATCTCAATAAGCAACTAGAACATACGAACTCTGTAGAAACGGTTCTTAATGGCCAAAATAGCAAAACAAATGCGATTTTTAACGATCTCTTGAAAAACCAAAAAGCTCGAGGACAGAGAAGCCATTCCACAGTCGACATGTCTGAAGAGCGGGCCAACTAACAGCGAAACTAGTCACATAATTTGGTGGCTGTGTGGCCTCGAGTCCTCGGCTTTCCTTTTTCACTTGCAATAAAATTTCGATCATCAAGCTTAACTCTAAACGAGAAAATTAATCATTAAAAATTATCTTCGTCCTAACAGGCAAAATTAAAAAAAAAAAATATGTTGTCTTTATTAGAGAATAAAAACTGTTATAACTTTTGAGCCAGCCAAATTTGTGAACGCAAACATATTAGAAACCAGAATGTTTTCCCTTACCTCGATACCAAAAATCGTATATGTGCTCACAAAAAAGTTTTTATACCCTCAGCCTTTAGGCTAAAGAGGGTATTTACACTTTGATACGACCAAAAATGTGCCTCATCGAAATAATGGTTTTAGACCCCAAGTATGTTTGTACGATATCCGTTTCAGACAATTTTTAGCCGATCTAGCAATATCTGTCTGCCTGTCTGGTGCTCACGATAACTATCGAACGGATCAATCGATTCAGTTAAAATTTTGGATATCGAAATATTTTGTCCAGATTTTATTTAAGTTCGAAGATGGGCCATATCGGTCCACTGATTCAGAAATTTTAGCAATTTTCAGACAAAAATTTTGATTTTTTTTAATCCTCTAAATTGGTGGATTTTATGTCATTTTGGAGATTGTTTTGTTTCTCCAAGCCTATTTTTGCATCATAAGATAATCGGGACCTTTGTTCATGTCATTTTGTATTAACACCATAAAACATTTCTTACCGTATACCCCCTCTAGATGGGAAAAGAGGAGAATGTTACGCTCGTGGTTTCTTAAACCACTCTTCGCAGCAGCATAAATCTGTAACCGGCGCATTGTCTTGATTTTTACACTCTAAATATTTTTGGCCACTTTCTCCATAAAAGTGGATCCACTGTGTATTGGTTCAAATTTTGGGTCTTTCAATATTTTTTAGTTTAAGTTCGAAGATAGACCATATCGGTCAACTCCTTCCGGTACCTCCGCCACAAAGGTTCAACATTTTTCGCCAAGAATGTCGGCATGTTAACTCTAGGAGGGAGTAATCGAATTGAGCCAAACTTTGCTGTTGATAATATTACTTTCAGGCATTGATCGGGTTCTAATATGGACTATGTCGGTCCACTCATTTGGGTACCTCCCACACAAAATTTGGAAAAAGTATAGTTTAACAACTCCTCTCTGATCTTATTAATTTCTGATGCAGCAGGTTGCACTTGCGGGCCCTGTTACGACGTTGTAATTTTTTTCGTGGGCAAGTCCATACTTCCTGAGACAATGACCCAGAAAATCCTACCGGCACCACCTAATCTGGCTAATGTGTAAAATAACCCTTTAAGAGAGAAATCGATTTAGCTCAAACTTTGTAAATTGAAAAGTAAAATGGTAATATATTTCAATTCAGAAAATTAAGTACAACATTTTTAATTATATAGTCTGTAAGGAATATATCCATATACTAATAAAGAAAAATAATTATTTCCTACTGATTTGTATTAGGTGCGAATATGTACCACATCGGATCACTCCTACGGATACACCCTACCAAAAGTTTGGAAAAAATGCACTCGTCTTGGATCATTCTGAATTTTGTTGCAACATGTAGTTTTTTGCGGCCCTTTCCATCCTGGAAAATTTTCCCAACAGCTAAAAAACCTACAGAAGTATTGTGTTAACTTTTTTTCTTCGGGTGCGTGGCTGAGGGTATATCTCTGTCGGCTCATCTGACTGATACTTTCTTACTTGTTATTTTTTCAAATAGAATTGTAAAGGAAATTTACAGCCTGTTCATGTATGTCGACCGAAAGGTTTTTTGCGCTTCGAAAGTGGAATAAAATCATTTTCTGTTCATGTAAACGCCTTCGAAACGAAAATCTATGCGACCGACAAGCCATACGAAATAACACGTAAACGTACACTTTTCCATTAAATTTGGGTTTATGTATGTATTTCGAAATTGCTGTCTCTTATAGAAAGAGAATGTCAAAATCACTCACTTGCTTTGTAGCTGCCGTGTAGAACGTAAACTCGCGAATAACACCGAAAATCTTAAAACAAATTTATGCCTGCTTTCCTTTCGTACAGATTTCCGTGCGACATACATGAACAGGCGGTTAGTTTTTACCATTATCATGGTATCATATAGTTTACAGCTGAGGGTATTTCCATGATTGTTCTCTAATAAAGGTGCTACTGTAAACGAATACACTACACCAGTAATAGTCCGAAATGCGTTTTTCATTAGCGAAATCTTGTTTAATATAATTTAATATTTAATGCTTCTCAGATTGTTGATTTTATATATTTAAAATTTTTTTCTTTAATGTGTATTTTATTTAAAACTTTAAATTTTCTCCAAAAAATCAATTCTATTCAAATGTAAAGGTTCTGTATTGAGTTGCATTATTTACCTCATGAATTATCCTCTTGTCGTAAAACTCAATAGTTTATCCTTTTCTTATTTTGCAGGTTATTTACTCAACATTTTAGGTAAGTTAAATTCAATGAATTTATTTCACTAATCTTTGGGAATCCTTTCATTCTTGTATTCTTCATTGTGTCTGTAATGATTGTTCATTAAATAGACATAAACACGCCCTATGTACCCGAAACATTTTTAAGTATCCTCTGAATTTGTTGTCGACGAAAACATAACTGATATGCAAATATTTATTTCATTTTTCAAAATTTGTATGAGGGTATCGAAAAATTAAAAAGCCGTTGGTATTAACTGTTTGTGATTAATTAAGAAAACCTGCGTAAAAACATTTTGCGATTTCTGCTTACTCATCATCCATTTTAGGGCACGTATTTCAAATAAAATTTTAAATTAGAAAATGGCCCCTTCGGTATAATCCTTATTGGATTATGAATTTTATTACTTCGCTGAATTGAGTCGTATAAAGTAAGTGGAAATTAAAAATACACGAGAAAATCAGAGTATGCTATTTATATCAAATACTTATTATTTTATCATCATAAAATTAAACAAAATGAATGACCTATTCCATCATATTGGGCCTTGTTGTTCGCTGGACGAGGATTCTACAGTCTCCTACTATCCGCTAAATATATGTCAAGTTTGAAATATTATTTTCCAGAACATTCATGTTAACAATAGAATTCGCCTACATCATTCCAGTTCTGCAACATGATAACGTTAGCCCTCAGATTTGCTTTGCAGCTGTGAAACCAATTATTTTATCCAATTGTTAGTCCTTCCACATTATTGGCTTAATACGTGTGGCCTTGAAACACAAACATTCCTTTCAAATACATATAAGGGCTACACATTTTTTGTGATTATATTTACCTTGAAAATCACAGGTGTCTTATATTTGAAAACTCAATTTGTTATTCGTTTTATATTTCATGTTATTTATTCAACATTTTCATAATACCTGAATTTCAGGTAAGTTAATATTTAACCAATTACATTCACTAATCCTCCCTGGGATTCCGTTCATTTTTCTGCTCTTCATTGTTATTACTTCTTGTTCATTACCGTAATAAACCCTTTATATTTTTCTCCACACTTGTGAGTATCCTCGAAAGTTTATGTCGACGGAAACATAAATGGTATGTAAGTATTTGTATTCATTTTTCAATATTTTTAAGAGAGTATCGAAAAATGAAAACTTCTTTGGAATTATGTGTTTGTGATTAATTAAGTAAACCGACGTATAGGCATTTTGGGATTTCTGCTTACACATCACCCATTTTAGGGGCACGTTTTACAAATAAATATTTATTAAATTGGAAAAGGGCTACTTTTGTTACATTCTGATAGAATTTAATGATGTCGCAGAATTGGGTCGTATAATGTAATTGAAAGGTTTGGATATTGAGCTTCCAGGTAATACCGATTGTAAACCGTTGGAAGGTAAGAATTAATAAGATTATTCAAGATGTTGAGCGGTGTCGACAGTAACAAAAGCTTTGGAGTGGAATAATAATACGAGAAAACAATATTAGTTTTCATAAATGTCACATCTTATTGTCTCTGAAGACTTCTAATAACGGGGAGGACTAAAGAGCCACTTCTATATGAAATATTCTTTGTGGGAATGCCTCCTCCAGGAATAAAGATATAGAACTTAAAGTGTCAATTTTGGCAGCCGAATGTATAATTACGATTTGTAGAACGACGACAAAAATCAGGCCAACATTTCGTTTTTGGAATTGTTAAATATTTTACGATCATAATCTATTTTGATAATAATCTAAATAGCCCCCATAGAACGATACCACCCTATTATCGATATTGTCAAGGTTGTAGCCTCATTATCACACAAAAATGGCTGAAATTTGGTACTTAGTCTTCGTTGGGGTAAAAAAACTTTCCCACAGAAATTTGTCGGCATAGGTCCATGCCTTAATGTAGCCCCAATAGAACGGTACCTCCCAATTTTCGGTATTTTGAAGGTTGTGGCCTCAATCATCCACCGAAATGGCTAAAATTTGGTTTTTAGTCTTCATTAGTGGTATAAAACTTTCCCCCAGAAATTTGTCGGTACAGGTCCATGTCTTAATATAGCAACCATAGAGCGGTACTTCCCGAATTTCATTATTTTGAAAGTTAGCCACATTGTTTTACCGAAATTGCTGAAATTTGGAATTTAGTCTTCTTCATAGACGAAGGGAAATTGTTCCATTTTACTATAATACAACTCGTGGTGGAGGGTATAAAAGGTTCGGCCCGGCCGAACTTAACGTCGTTCTTACTTGTTATAATTTATAATTGACAGACGAACGAACGGGTAGAGACACACAGCTAAGTCGTTTTATCCCGTCGAGATATGAAGAACTGTATACCAAAGTGTTGCAATAGGACCAGCATTTCGAAGTCATGCATGACTAAAATATAATACCCTTTCTACTTTATTGTGTAATGTATAAACAGGTTGATTTCTTGGCTACAGATATAATTATACTCACAGTATTTAGGCCAATGAGGAAGGTCACTTCGATACGTCCAAAATGTACCTCAGAATAATGGTTTTGGAGCCTAATATCTTTTAGACAATTTGGAGTCGATTTAGCCCAATACATAGGCCTGTCTGTCGTTCAGTTTAGGTAGTGCACATGATAACTCTCGAACGGATCAACCGACAATGTCCTAATTTTGCACTAGGTAATATGTAGTCCAAATGTAGATCAAATTCAATAATGGATCATTATTTTGCCCTAAAATGGAATTGTGCGCACGATAACTTTTGAAGGGAGAACCCGATTTGGAACATATTTGGAAGTCGCACAATGGTTCAGAAATCGATTTTCCAGGCTAAAATCCATTTTTTTTTTGTTTCGTTACTGATAGTACACATATTGAAACTAAGGAAACCAAAAAATTAGATCAACATATTGGAAGATGTGGATGTGCTCAGGATATTTTTTTTTTTTTTTTTAGAATTCATTTATTACAAAATTGAAAAAATAAATACAATTGAAATGCTTATGCCCCAGCGCCAACGAGGACATTATTGGGGCTAATCTATAATTAAAAAACATACTTTATATTTTCAATGCATTAAGAGTAAAAGTGAATATTAAAAAAACTGACAAATACATGAAAATTTCTCACACTAGAAGCATATCGGTATTAGTAAACAAAAACATTTTCAGATAAGATTTGAAAGTGGATATTGTTGCAGCATTTTTTATGTTTTGAGGTAAATGATTGTATTCCCAACAACCAGCATGTTCAACCCGTTGCTTGGTAGTTTCTAATCTACACCTTTTAACATGAAGATTTGAATTATTTCTTGTATCAAATATTGTCTGATTCCGAGAAAATTCTATAACGTGATAACCAATATTATTTATCGATTTAAACATATACGTTAAAAGTTGCATTTTATACAACCCATATATAGGCAAAACTGTTTTGGATATATTTCTGAATAGTAATGATGTAGAAAATGTATGCGGAAGATTGTAGACAAGTCTTAGGGCTTTGTTCTGTGTTCGTTGTAACGCTTTAAAATCTGTATTTTGTTTGTAACAGTATATCATTGGTAAGAAGTTATAATGGCTATGTATGAGCGCATTATATAATAACAATTTTGTTTCTTGGTCGAATTTATTTTTAAATTTATAAAGCAAACCAATTGCCGGAGCTACTTTTGACTTTAGATACTGCAAATGCGAGTTCCAAGATAGATTGTTTTGAAAATGTATACCAAGGTATTTTAAGCACGTGCTTTCCATTATGTCCTGCCCGCAAATGGAAACAGAAAACTCATTGTTATCGCCGGCGTGAGGACGAAAACGAATCACTTTCGTTTTTTCAGAATTTATAACGAGTCCATTTATTCTTGCAAATTCATGTATAGCTAACGCATCATGTTCAATTTGGGCTTTCAAAATAACTTCGTGGTAATATGGGTAAAATAGACTCATATCGTCAGCGTACATTATCAACTTACCGTACAGTTTCATGTTTGCTATATCGTTCAAGTAAATGGTAAACAATAATGGCCCTAATACGCTGCCTTGAGGCACACCGTACTCAATGTATTCCATTCTACTACAATCATTTTCTATTTGGACATACTGTCTCCTATTGTGTAAGTAACTTTTTATTAATTTGTGAGAGTTTCCCAACACTCCATAATATAAAAGTTTATACAACAAGATTTCATGATTAACTAAATCAAAGTTATCTTCAGGATATTGCAAGATTTGTCCCTTCAACCGTTTAGGAACATCTATAAAAAAAACTATTAAACTCCTCACACATCTCACTGTTTGTGAAACATTCACCATTAATATCCTTTAATTTAATTTGAGGGCGCCGATCTCTACCCAGATGTTCATTTAAAAACCTCCAACATTGTTTTGGATTAGTTTCAAATTCCTTTAATTTTGACTGATAAAAGTTGTTCGGGGAATGGGGATCTTCTCAGATGTGTACTTCGGTACGGAAAGTCTCTGATCGCCACTCACTTGGGAATGGCCAGAGATGATTCATTTGCTGAATTTTCCAAGCAGCTCACTACTTCCGATTTTAAATCAAGTATTCCCTGGTAATATCGTACAGACAACCGTTTGTCGATAGCTAGAGTGAGAAGGCGACCCGGCCTAGAGGGTTTTGTTGGCAATCCCAACGCTAGGATCGGATGTTGTGGTCTAATCAGCCTCACATCTTAAAGGAACCCGATTGCAACGTAGTGTCTGTTTCCACATTGGGCGACTACAAACAGCGTCTGTACTCCAGAGGAGCGGCTGAATTCTAGAAGGAAAACTATATACCCATCAGAAGGCAACGGGAAACCACTGATGTACCATCCCTTGAAAATCATGCAATTATGAATACAACACAAAACATACGGCCCTCAATCTCCGGTAACTCGAGGGTGCTAAGAATCCCCGGAGGTAAAACAAAACAAAAACTAAAAATTGGAACATGGAATGTCCGCAGTTTATTCGAGCCTGGCAAACTAGCCAACACACTTAATGAAATGGAAAGACATAATATTGATATACTCGGCGTATGTGAAACATGGTGGCCAGAAGCGGGTGAATTTCTATCCCAAAATTTTAAAATTTATTACTCGGGAAACCTTAACAGAAATCATAGAAACGGAGTTGCAATAATTGTCAAAGCCCATATTGCCAAATGTATCACAAGTGTTATTTTAAAATCTGACAGGACCATGATGATAAAAATAATGGCCAAGCCACTTAATATAAATATTTTGCAAGTATATGCTCCTACAGCTGACAAAACCAACGAAGAAGTAGAACTCTTTTATAATGAAATTGGTGAACTCCTTAATCTGACAAAACCACATGAAATAACGATTGTTCAGGGAGACTTCAACGCGAAGGTAGGAAGCATCGCTGTCCCAGGAACAAGTGGACAGTATGGATTGGGAAATAGAAATGAAAGAGGTGACAGACTAATAGAATTCTGCCAAGAACACCGAATGAAAGTAGCAAACACATATTTCTGCCTACCCCCCAGACGACTGTACACGTGGAAATCGCCACAAGATAGAACAGGAAACACAATTAGAAACCAAATTGATTTCATTCTCATAGATACGCGCCACTTTACGTCTATAACGAAGGCCTCGACATATCCAGGAGCAGATGTTCCTTCTGATCATAATCTTCTTATGGCAAATATGTGCACAAAGATTATATCTAAATCCAAAAAAACACATCGTAAAAAACTTGATATTGGAAAACTTGCAAATCCCCTCATTAAAAGTAATATAACGCATAACTTAAATTTGCAACTGAACACAATTAATGCTGATGAGGTTGAAAATATATGGGAAAGAGTTAAAACGACCATAAACACCATATCTCAACATGATCTAGGAAACTACACAAAACCAAAGAATAAGGACTGGATGACGGATGAAATTCTACACCTTATCGATGAACGCCGAAAATACAAAAATTCAAATTACGAACTGTATTGGGAGCTCAACAGAGAAATTCAAACAGCCATACGAGCTGCAAAAACCGCTTATTTGAATAATCAGTGCGAAGAAATAGAAAGATTGAGAAACCTACACGATGATTACAACCTACACAAGAAATTAAAGGAAGCTGCTGGTGTATATCGTAAAACAACTTCTGCTGTACTATACAATGAGAGCAATGAAATAGTGACTGAAATTAGCGAGAAAAAAACAATTTGGAAAGACTATATACAAAAGCTCTTTACAGATGATAAAAGATCATGCTACGAAAATCAATCCACGCAAATATTGTCTGGAACGAGCATAACGGATTCTGAAGTAGAATGGGCCATTAAATCTTTGAGGGACAAAAAAGCAACTGGGCCTGACGAGATACCTTCAGAAATATTAAAACTCATTGATGGAAACAATCTACAACTATTTACCAAACTTTTCAACCATATATATGACACAGGACAATTTCCACAAGACTGGCTGAAGTCCACGTTTATAGCAATACCGAAGAAGAGCCATGCCAAACGATGCAGTGACTATAGACTCATAAGCCTTATGAGTCATACATTAAAGATATTCCTTAAAATAATTCATAATAGGATATATGAAAAATGCGAGAAATCAATGGGAGATACACAATTCGGATTTAAGGAAGGAAAAGGCACACGAGAAGCTTTGTTTTGTATCCAAGTTCTTATACAAAAATGTCGGGAAGTTCAGAAGGACGTATTCATATGCTTCATCGACTACGAAAAAGCCTTTGACACGGTACAACACGATAAGCTGATCGAAATAATCAAGTCTATTGGAATAGAAGACAAAGAAATAAGATGCATAAAAAGTTTATACTGGCATCAAACTGCCCAAATTGATGTCAACGGAGATACAACAGAAGAAATAATGATATCCAAAGGAGTTCGACAAGGATGTGTCTTATCTCCACTACTATTCAATATATACTCTGAAAAAATATTTCAAGAAGCATTTTTAAATATTCAAGAAGGTATAAAAATCAGAAATAAATATATGAACAACATCCGATACGCCGACGACACCACTATTCTGGCTGATACTATGTCGGGACTACAAAGTCTTATGAACAGACTCACTGAATATAGCGAAAAATATGGGCTAAAAATTAATATCCAAAAGACTAAGTTCATGGTGATTAGTAGAAAGAATTCGCACACGGACACATCATTAAAAATACATAACTCTACTATTGAAAGAGTAAAATGTTTTAAATACTTAGGCGTTCTAATTAATGAGGAATGGGACAACAGCAAAGAAATTAAATGCAGAATAGAGATGGCAAAGGACGCGTTTTCCAAATATAAAAAAGTGTTAACAAGCCATAACATAAACATTGAAACGAAGACAAGATTCGTTAAAAATTATATTTGGTCAGTATTGCTATATGCAGTTGAAATTTGGACCATTAAAGCTGTAGACATTTAAAAGACTCGAGGCATTTGAGATATGGGTTTACAGAAGAATACTAAAAATACCCTGGACAGCTCACATATCGAACGAAGAGGTTCTCAGAAGAATGAACCGCACCCGAGAACTTACAACGCATATTAAAAAGCAAAAGAGTGCATACCTAGGACACATTATGAGGAATCCCAAATATAAACAACTCCAATTAATTCTCCTAGCAAATATAGAAGGTAGAAATTCCAGAGGTAGGAAAGAAAACAACCTGGCTCAAGAACATACAGCAATGGACCGGATATCATAACGCAGACCACCTTATCAACACATCACGAAATAGAGAACTCTTTAGTCAAATCATAAATAACATTTAATGAAAATAGAAACTATGTAATTGTATGATCGCTAATATTCGAAAATCGAATAAGCAAATAAAGAAGAAGAAGAAAAGTTGTTCATACAAATTTTTGTTGCTTTTTTTATGACTTTACTGATATTTTTAAGGTTTGATTCAAGACTGAGAGAAGTGCCTTTTTTCCTTCTTTTTAGTAACAATTTTCCTTCCATTTTATTAAAGCAACTAAATTCCTATTAATCCATGGGGCTATTAAATTTTTACAGTCTTCAACCTCCTCTTTTTCAATAGTGCTCTCTCTAGCACAATCAGAAAGTAAATTTAAGAAATTTTGCATATCGGCATTAGAATCACTACAGAGCTGCACATCTGCTGAACGTTCATGAACTTTTAATTTAAGTAAATTGTAATCACAATGACGATATTTCCTAGTCTTATGGATATTTTGTTGTACATTGCAAAGAATTTTACATGAGACTAAATTGTGATCTGTTAACTTGCTTTCCACTACATCCACCATGATTTCATTTTGAAAATTGCAGAAAATGTTGTCTAAAGACTTTCCACTAGATGGACGTGTAATTAAAGAATGACAACTTCGAAAGTTATAATTGTGTAATAAATTTGAAAAGTCGGATGATAACGAAGCGTCACTGAAATCCACATTTGAGTCACCAACAATAATGCTGGGTGAATTTCCAAGACCTCTTAAAATGTCTTCAATAAAACCATAAAATATATTCAGATTGCATTTTGGTGATCGGTATATGCTAGTAACTCTCATAGATTTCCCCTTTATTTTGAAATTGTTTATTAAAATGCTTATAGCTTCAATAAAATTTTTACTTTCACAGTATTCAATACTGTATAAAAACTCACTTCTTATGAAAAAAGATGTACCACCATATGCATCTTTTCTGCAACAGTGAACTGCATTATAGCCGGGAATATTGTAAATCTGTTTTGTATCATTGTTAATCCATGTCTCTTGAACTGCAATAATATTTGGCAGAATCACCAGTTGTGAAAGCATATTTCTAAATTCATTAAATTTGTTGATCGACGAAATGCTTCGCATGTTTACCGATAAAATATGGAAAAAGTTTCTTTTAATATTTACTAGGTAATTGTTAAAAGTATTTAAATTCAGAAAAATATGTATTATTAAAGAACATAATGTATTATTGATAAAAATAATTCATAAAAAAAAAATTACAATAAAATACAGAAGTTGATTTATGTGTAGTATTAGGAGACATAAATTCGCATTGGGCGTCACCTTCTTCTTCTTCATCCTCATCATCAGAATTTGGTAGTATTGGCTTTTTCGAACGCCTTCTGACATCATATTTGTTAGTTGCAGCTTCTAAGAGAATATCATCAACATCTTGTTCTGACCTGATTAATTTAGGCTTTGTAATTTCACTCTTCCTTGCAAAAATTTTTCCAGCATACGAGTAAACTTTGATGTACCCAATAGATTTAAGTGACTTCGCATAATGTAGGAGTTGCAATGATTCCTTACTCAAGAAATCATTGACGTAAACAGATTTTGTTTCTTCAGTAGATTTTAACTTCGATTTTACAGCCATTAGCTTATCCTTCGCTAGCTTAGTTGTAAATTTTACCACCAAAGTTGCTTTTTCATTAGATTGGTTTTTCTTACGTAGAAAGTAAGCGTCGTCTATAGCTTCTTCACGTATTTCAACACCAACAGTTTTAGAAAAATCCATAACAGTTTGCGCAGCATTTTTCTCGCTGTTGTAGTTAATACCACTGATAATGCAGTCTTTCTTCACACGTTGATCGTTTACAATTTTCATTGAGTCCTTTAAATTTTTAACTTCAACTTTTAAATTTTCATTTTCTTTTTCGAGGCGCTCAATCTTGTTCCTATTTTCACCCATGCCTCTCATTATTTCATCAAATTTTGCTGACAAAAAATTCATTGATTCATGCATTTCATCTAATTTGTTTAATTTTGTTTTTATCACATGCAAATCTTCTTTAAATGTGCTAGATGATACGTCACTGCTATCACACATATGACAAAAAAAATCTTGATCTGCATTTTTTAGCAAGATTTCGTATTGTCGCTTGTCCAATTTAGTGCAGACAACATGTAGTATTTTTTTACACTTATCGCATTCAATATTATCCTCTTTATCTACATTGATCACCAATTTGCATTGTCCACACAAGACTTTATTACTCCTCATGCTACGACGGGTTGTACTTGGCATTTTAAATAATTTTTCTTTGTTTATTTAGAATATTTTATTATATTGGAACTTATTTTGTTTTTAGTGTTAGTATTAGTTCTCTACAACACACGGGGGTCTATTATCGGTTTATGTGTAATATATAGTAGCAAAATTATTGCATACTTTTAGGCTCGTATAATATTCAAACACAGTTTATTAACACTGGTATTTGTTTATATATTTTTTTTAAAGTTTCAGTTTAGGGTTTATCATTTAATTTAAAAAGCTTTTCTCTAAGATGTAATTAACATATTCGAAATTATTCTCTTTTTAGCACAATTTATGTTTTGCAAAACGTCAAAAATAGTTAGATCACTCTCAATTGTTTTGTTTGTTTTGTTTTTTTTTTTTTTTCTTTGCCATACACTTTTATGAGATGCTCGATTATTTTCACAGTACTTTATTTTTAAAAAATCATCGATTTTTACACTGTACACTTTAAAACAGTATCATAAATCACTTAAGCTTTCTTTAAACCAACAACTGTTCACGTTTGTACACATTAAAAGATCTTATAGCCTTAAAAAATCGTTTTATTATAGGAGCTATATGAAAACACGTCTGTCTTCGATCACGTTTACTCTCTCTCCAGCTCTCTCTCTCTCTCTTGTTATCCAGCATTAAAACGGTGAGCATCCTCTTCTCTTCTCTTTTTGTAACCCTTCTCTCTTTTTTATAAAATAAAACAGAAACCTACGTTTTATAACGTTTTCCGAACTTTATCCTTTTTTATTTTCATGCGTCAACATAATATTTTTTCTCATTGGGTGAGAAATAATATTTAATAAAACTAATCCAATTATATACAGTCCACTCAAAGGTTTTGGATTCCTCTTGGTTGCCTTTCCCTACTTTGGTTTGGAATCCCCCTCTCCACTCAGTCATTTTTATTCATGGAAGGAAAATTTTTCAAAACTGTTGGTATCCAATTGCAGCGAAGACGACGAACATACCACAGACCCAATCCCAGAAGATGGTATTGAATGTCTACCGCCCAGCTAAGATGAGGTAAAGACAGCAATAAATCGGCTGAAGAATAATAAGACAGAAGGAGCCGATGGCTTACCAGCCGAACTGTTCAAAACCGGAGGCGGTACGCTGACAAGGTGTATTCATCAGCTAGTTAGCACCATCTGGCATGAAGAACGAGTACCCGACGATTGTAACCTGAGTATTCTGTGCCCCGTCCACAAGAAGGGAGATAAGACTGTATGCTCTAACTATAGAGGCATAAGTCTACTCCCTATTGCCTACAATATCGTGTCAGGGATATTGTGCGAGCGACTAAAGCCTATGGTCAACGAGAAAATTGGACCACACCAATGCGGCTTTAGACCTGGCAAGTCCACCATTGACCAGATATTTACCCTGCGGCAAATCCTGGAGAAGACCCAAGAGATGCAGATGGACACCTATCGCATTTTGTCGATTATAAAGCAGCCGTCGACAGCCCGCTACGTTCAAAGGTATTCCAAGCCATGTCTGAATTTGGTATCCCCGCACAGCTCATTCGGCTTTGTAAAATGACTTTAACTGACACGAGGTCCTCAGTTAAAATAGGAAAGAACCTCTGCGAAAAGTTTTGTACCAAAATAGGTTTCAGACAAGGAGACAGCCTTTCGTGTGATCTCTTCAACATCCTGCTGGAAAAGGTTATACCAGAGGCAAACGTCAAAAGAAGTGGCACAATCTACATCAATAGCCACATGTTACTTGCTTATGCTGATGGTATAGACATCAGGACGATCAGTAAAAGAAGTAACGGATAGCTTTATGAAGGTCGAAGGAGAATCTGCTAAAGTGGATTTGGCAATAAACGGTGAGAAGACCAAGTTAATGGTGTCGTGTCAGGGATATTGTGCGAACGACTAAAGCCAATGGTCAACGAGATAATTGTACCATACCAATGCGGCTTCAGACCTGGCACGTCCGACATTGACCAGATATTTACCCTGCGGCAAATCCTGGAGAAGACCCAAGATATGCAGATCGACACCTACCACCTTTTTGTCGATTATAAAGCAGCCTTCGACAGCCTGCTACGTTCAAAGGTATTCCAAGCCATGTCTGAATTTGGTATCCCCGCAAAGTTCATTCGGTTTTGAAAAATGACTTTAACTGACACGAGGTCCTCAGTTAAAATAAGAAAGAACCTCTCCGAAGAGTTTTGTACCAAAAGAGGTTTCAGACAAGCAGACAGCCTTTCGTGTGATCTCTTCAACATTCTGCTGGAAAAGGTTATACGAGAGGCAAACGTCAAAAGAAGTGGCACAATCTACACCAATAGTCACATGTTACTTGCTTATGCTGATGATGTAGACATTATGGGCCGATCAGTAAAAGAAGTAACTGATACCTTTAGGTCGAAGGAGAATCTGCTAAAGTGGGTCTGGCGATAAACGGTGAGAAGACAAACTTAATGGTGTCGACGCGCAATGATTCCTTTGAGCTCGGACCAACTGTCGAAATTGGCTCCTATAATTTTGAGGTAGTAAAAGACTTCGTCTACTTCGGCACCGTAAACACAACAAACGACATCAATTGTGAGATAAAAAGAAGAATTGTATTGGCTAACAGGTGTTACTTTGGTTTAAGTAAGCAGTTTAAAAACAAAGCCACATCTCGTCAAACAAAGATAACACTATACAAAACGCTGATACTACCCGTGCTAATGTATGGCTCCGAAGCATGGGTACTTGCGCAAGCAGATAAGGCAGTGCTTGGTGTGTTTGATAGAAAAATTCTTCGTAAGATCTACGGAGCAATCTGCATTGATGGTGAATATCGACGTCGCATGAACCATGAGCTGTATCTGCTATACAACGACATCAATATAGTCAAACGTATCGAGATGCAGCGATTGCGTTGGGTAGGCCATATAATAAGAATGAGCGAAGATGAACCCGCTAAAAAGGCGTATAAATACGGACCGCTTGGCGGTGCACTCAGAATTGGCAGACCAAGGAGTAGATGGCGCAAACAAGTGGGCGAAAAGATTAAAAGGCTCGGTATTCCAGAGTGCGAAGCAACCAATAGAGAGAAATGGGGATCTTTTTTAGTTTGGCCGATGGAACAAATGTTCTGTAATGGGCCAGCTAAGTAAGTAAGAAGGGTGTGCACCTTAAGACGAAAAATGTTCTCAATTTTGAAAAATATATAATTTTGCACATTTCTGGAGAAAGAAATAGCAATTTCTTAGATACTATAACAGATATTGTGTTCGTTATTTTTTATACCCTCAGCCTTTAGGCTAAAGAGGGTATTCACACTTTGATACGGCCAAAAATGTGCCTCATCGAAATAATGGTTTTAGACCCCAAGTATGTTTGTACGATATCCGTTTCAGACAATTTTGAGTCGATCTAGCAATGTCCGTCCGTCTGTCTGTCTGTCTGTCTGTCCGTCTGTCTGTCTGGCTGGCTGGTGCGCACGATAACTCTCTAACGGATCAATCGATTCGGTTCAAATTTTGGGTACCGACATATTTTGTCCAGATTTGATTTAAGTTCGAAGATGGGCCATATAGGTCCACTCCTTCAGGTACCTCCCCCACAAAAGTTCAAAAATGTTCGGAAAAATTGTCCGCACGATAACTCTTGAAGGGAGTAACCGAATTAGTCCATACTTTGCACATCGTGACATTTCTACCAGACATAGATGAGGTTCCAATATGGACCCTATTGGTTCACTCTTTCGGGTACCTCCCACACAAAATTTTGCTTAAGTGCAGTTTAAGGCCTGCTCTCGGATCGCTTTGATTTTTGTTGCAGCCACTTGTATTCACTACCCCCATTACGACGATATAATTTTTTTCAGGAGCAAGTCCATATATCCTCAGAAATCAGCACGAAAACTTCAAACAACCCATATAATGCCATGTGTCGTAGTTGGAGTGCACGATAACTCTCGAACGGATCAACATATTTGGTTAAAATTTTGGGTCTTTCAATATTTTGTCCAAACTTAGTTTAAATTCGAATATAGACCATATCGGTCCACTCCTTCCGGTACCTCCCCCACAAAGGTTCAAAATTGTTCGCCAAGATTGTGGGCATGATAACTCTAGGAGGGAATAACCGAATTGAGCCAAACTTTGCTATTGGTAATATTACTTTCAGGCATAGATCGAGTTCTAATATGGACTATAGCGGTCCACTCATTTGAGTACCTCCCACACAAAATTTGGAAAAAGTATAGTTTAACAACTCCTTTCTGATCTTATTAATTTATGACGCAGCTGGTTGCACTTGCGGCCCCTGTTACGACATTGTAATTTTTTTCGTGGGAAAGTCCATACTTCCTGAGATAATGACCCAAAAAGGTCCAGAAAATCCTACCGGCACTACCTAAACTGGCTAATGTGTAAAATAACCCTTTAAGAGAAAATCGATTTAGCTCAAACTTTGTAAATTGAAAAGTAAAATTGTAATATATTTTAATTCAGAAAATTAAGTACAACATATTTAATTATATAGTCTGTAAGGAAAATATCCATAGACTAATAAAGAAAAAAATATTTCCTACAGATTTGTATTAGGTCCGAATATGTACTAAATCGGATCACTCCTATGGGTACACCCTATTCAAAGTTTGGAAAAAATGCACTCGTCTTGGATCATTCTGAATTTTGTTGCAACATGTAGTTTTTTGCGGCCCTTTCCATCCTGGAAAATTTTCCCAACAGCTAAAAAACCTACAGAAGTATTGTGTTAACTTTTTTTCTTCGGGTACGTGGCTGAGGGTATATCTCTGTCGGCTCAGCTGACTGATACTTTCTTACTTGTTTTTTTTTTTGTTAATTAGGAAGGATTGTTGTATTAAAGAATCGTATTAAAAATTACCGTAGCGAGTAGATGCGAAATTTTGCTGAAGTTCTAATTTTAGTGCACTATAACCTGTAAGGAACAACATGGAACAATAGAAAAATTTCCAGAGAGCGCCAACACCGAATTATTCGTAACTCGTGCAAATATGGAAATAATCAAAACATTTTCTTGTTACTCTTATATGTTATATTACACGGTGTGCCTTAACTAAATTTAAATGGAAGGTGCTTACACCTGCGAAGTTTTTGCAGATTCTAAAACTTAGCGTAGATGAGAAATATCAAGAAACAAAAAAAAATTCGCGGAGGGATTTTCAAATAAATCGCGAATTAAGTTCACATTTTTAGGGGTTTTTTAGGTCTTCACGATTTTGCTTAGAAACCGCGAGTCCTATGTAAATGGGCCTAAAGAAAATATTGTAGCTGTGAAAATTCTCCACAAGATTGACCTCTATGATATTTTCGTAGGTTTCACCGTTTTTGAAATATAGAAGTTCAAATTGAGACAATGCCCGGACTTTATCGCCTACTTATAAAACAATGTCATTGCTGCAATTTCCCAAATTAAACTTATATATCTTGAAAATGGTACAACCTAGGAAAAAATAAATCATCCAATCGTGTACAGAATTTTCACAGCTTCAACATTTTCGTTAGTCCCATTTTGATATGACTTGCGGTTTCCAAGGAAAATCTTGAAGATCTCAAAAATGGTAAAACATACGAAAACAAGTAAAAAAGTATCAGTCGGCTTTGCCGACAGAGATATACCCCTCAGCCTGTGTATATTGAAACAATTTTTTTTCCAAAAAACGCATGTATTTTGGGAGTTTTAAAAATTTTGTGCGTTTGAACTGACAAAAATGTTGATTAGGATTTAATATCAAAAGTTTTGCGGAGGAGATACTAAAAAGAATGGATCTCCATCCACTACATATGGTACCATATTTTAGACCTTCAGGGATGTTTGCTCAAGAAGTATGAACTTGCCCCTGAAACAACTTTTACCATCGCAATTGAGGCAGCAATGCAAGTTGCTTCAACAAAAATCAAAGTGATTCGAAAGCAGGTCTTAAAGTGAACTTGTATCCGAAATTTTGAATGGGAGGTACCGGATGGAGTGGACAAATATAGTCCATATTTGAACCTGATCTATATCTGGTAGATATATTAGGATGTGTAAAGTATGGACCAATTCGGCCACTCTCTTCAAGGGTTATCGTACGCACAATTTTTCCGAACATTTTTGAACTTTTGTGGGGGGAGGTACCTGAAGGAGTGGACCGATATGGCTTATCTTCGAACTTAAACTATGTTTGGACAAAATATTACTAAGGCCAAACTTTGGACCGAATCGGCAGACCTGTTCGAGAGTTATTTTGCCCTCCAACCTCCTCACACGGTGTCATAGGGGTTTTTTGCAACTTTCAGGCTATTTTCTCAGGAAGTATGGACTTGCCCCTGATGAAACTTATACCGTCGTATGGAGGGCAGTGAATACAAATTGCTAAAGCAAAAATCAAAGCGATTCGAGAGATGTTCCTAAACTGAACTTTTCCAAAATTTTGTGTGGGAGGTACCCGACGGAGTGGACCGATTGAGTCCATATTAAAACCTGATCTAAGTGTGGTACACGCTCCACGATGGGCAAAGTATGGACCAAATCGGTTACACCCTTCAAGAGTTATCGTGCGTACAAATTTTCCGAACATTTTCGAACTTTTGTGGGGAGGTACCGGAAGGAGTGGACCGATATAGCTCATCTTCGAACTTAAACTAAGTTTGGACAAAATATTACGAAAGCCAAAATTTGAACCGAATCGGTTCATCCCTTCGAGAGTTATCGTGCGCTCCAGCCAGACAGACAGACAGACAGACGGACGGACATTGCTCAATCGACTCCAAATTGTCTGAAACACATTTCGTCCAAACATACTTGGGGTCTAAAACCATTATTTCGATGAGGCACATTTTGCCCGTATGAAAGTGTATATACCCTTCATAGCCTAAAGGCTGAGGGTATAAAAACCTAAAGTTCAGTTTGGTAAAGAATTTCCACAGCTACAACATTTTCTTAAGACTCATTTCGATACGACTTGCGGTTTCCAAGCAAAATCGTGAAAACCTAAAAAACCCGTAAAATTTAGAATATTGATCGCGATTTATTTAAAAATCCCTCCGGCGATTTTTTCGGATTTTTTAATTTTTCTTATCTATGAACATTGCTGTTTCAGAATCCGCGATATCTTCCCATGTGTAAGCGGTTTTCATCAAAGTTAGTTAAGGCGCACTGAGCATGATATTGTTTTATAAGGGGGGGATACAGTCAGTGCATTGTCTCAATTTGAACTTCTATATCTCAAAAACTGTAAAATATCCTGAAGGATTTTTACATCTACAACATTTTCTTTAGGCCAATTTACATAGGACCCACGGTTGCTCAGCAAAATCGTGAAAACCTAAAGAACCCCTAAAAATGTGAATTTAAATCGCGATTTATTTGAAAATCCCTCCTGCGATTTTTTTTGTTTCTTGATATTTCTCATCTATTAGCATTGTAGTTTCAGAATCTGCAAAAACTTCCCAGGTGTAAGCACTTTCCATTTAAATTATGTTAAGGCACACCGTGATTATTTATGAATTTTTGGAACTTTTTGAGCTAGATGAACTCATACATATATACGCAAATAAACTCTTGTCATATGTATCAAAAACATTCGAAAAAAGCTTGTATGGAATTTTAAAGTAATTTTCCACGTTTATTATTGTATAGTTGAATATATGGGTCATGGACACATGACTCAAGTTTTTCATTTTTTTTTTTTGTTGCAATCAAAGTGGGTTAAGCCATTTTGTCATATATTGATTTTACGCTACTTTCGATGTTCCGCTCCGTGAAATTTTATTATATAAGACCTATGTAGATATTGCCAATAAACCCCAACCAACATGAAATTGTGGTCCATATTTTAATCAAAAGATTTGTATTGGCTTTTCGGTATTCAATCAGAGGGATCAACCACCAAGTTAAAATTTTTTGTATCTTTACATTTCTGTTCTTCTTTTCTATTTTCCCTTTTATGAGTTTTTTATCCAAGTAGTAAAGAAAGGTCACAATGAAGTCTGACAGTTTGCCTGCTACCATGATTTGTGTATAATGTTCATCGTCAAAGTTCGGTCTATTTTCATCTATTATTTTTTGTTTGTACACACGGTTGGAACGATACGTCCGAAACGTCTTGACTGACTTTTGAATGTGCATCAAGGAAAAGGTTTATCTTCTCAAAAAAGTCTAAAACGACTCTCTAATAGTCATTAAACTGTTTTTAGCTAAAACTAATAAACTTTTGTGGGAAGGTCTACATTTAGCTAGTTAATTTTCTACCAGCCAACCATACAGAGGGGCGGACATTGCTATACTCCAAATTGTCATTTAAAAAATTTTCGTGGTAAATAATAAGTGCATACCCTATTGTACATTTGCCAAAAGTAATACCTACACACACAAAAAGAACGAATGAATCAAAGAAGAAACACAAAGTAATGTTTACTTGCAATAAAAGTGTCTGTCTTCTAACCAGTTTATCGGCGTCCTTGGCAGCGTGAACAATACATCAATGAAAACAAAAGAAAAAGATTGACGCATGCGACTTGTATTAGGTTATGGTTGAACAAATTTAAAAATCAATTTTTGAATTTGCTTTTGTAGGATCAACTATAGGGAACAATACTTAAACATCTGTCGCTTTCTCATAGCTACTAACAGTGACTGCACATTTAGAATTAGAATTAGTGTTAAGCTTTTAGTGTTGGAAATTATTTGTATGTAAGGAAAATATTTTTGCAAACATTGTTATTAATTTTAAATTGATTACAGCGGGAGTGGTTTGACAGGTAAAGTGTGAAAAACAGTACCTTACGAAGAAGAAGTAAATGGGGAAACTACATGGTCATAATTATGATTATTTGGTCGACAGATTTACTTAAAATAGTATGACTGAAATATAATATCCCATACAATTCTTATTTACTTACTTTAATAATCATATTTTAACCATTTATGAAATGATGGCTTACTGACTATTCGCCGCATATCAGACTTATTATTGACTTATTGCTTATGAGAAATTGGGTACGCAACTGGCTCAAACAATTTTTAAATGTTCACATTTTAATAAGGACGTAAGTCTGAAAAATTAAAACGAAAATTTAATCTTGTAAAATATACGCTACTTTCCAAATCAAGTCCTTTTTTCCTTCAGCGTTCTTTTTCGAACAATTTACATACGGTTAAGTGGTAATTGCTTTGAATTATTCAGGCCATTGTATCATACCGGTTGTCACAGTCATATTGTGTTAGCTAATGTTTCTTTCCGCAATAATTTGAATCAAAAAACTCCAGTTATAAAGGGACAAGCAAGACACAGTGGTCTCACTAGTATGAACAAGAATGCCGAAATATTTTTATTCGATCTACCACATCGAAATTTTAAACATAAACGCTGTGGTCTTTGCTTTTGCATTGCTTGCTTGGCACAAACACAAATATTATAAAGGGACAAGCAAGGCACAGTGGTCCCACTGGTATGGACATGAATGCCAAAATATTTTTATTCGATTACAAGAGGCATATATCAGGGCGATTCCCTAAGCCCACTTCCTATTCAGCCAATACGGCTATAAACTCAAACATTCCGATTCATACAGAATATCACATTGTTTCTACATGGATGATTTCAAGATATACGCTGGTACCAAACCCAATCTTAGTCATTTACTACAAATAGTTGAGACGTTTTCCAAAGACATAGAAGCATAGGAATAGACAAGTGCAGAACCCAAAATATAACCAAGGGTAAATACAACTCTGGAGAAACTTTCAGTACGTCCGATGGAGAACAAATCACACCGCTCCTCCAAGGTGAGCACTACAAATACCTGGGCATCAAACAAAACATAAAAATAGACCATACCGCACACAAGAAAACAATAATGGAAGAATTCACAAACCGCCTTTACACGATCTGCAAAACTAAGTTAAAAGGCAAAAATCTGATCAAAGCCATAAATACATACGCTATACCCCTCTTCACCTATACATTTGGCACTATATACTGGTCCACCACAGAACTAACTGAACTGGACAGAACAGTTAGAAAAACATTACCAAAAGTGTCGGGATTTAACTTCGAACCATTTGATGCGAGAGTCACTACCTGGCAAAGGTGGGTACGTCGTTTTGAGACGGCATTGAACATTTTTGAGTGCGCAGAGGTTAAAAAGAAAATGTTCCTTCTGCATTACATGGGTGCTGGAACTTACGATATGCTCTGTGACAAATTGTCACCAAGTAATCCAGAGGACAACACGTATGAGGAGATAGTGAAATTGCTGAGTGAACATTTCAATCCGAAACCTAACGTTATTTTGGAAAATTACAGATTTAATTTATGTAGACAGAACGAGGACGAAACGTGTGCAGAATATTTGGTAACGCTGAGGAGGTTGGCTACTAATTGTGGGTCATATTTAAATACGGCCTTACGGAATCAGTTTGTATTTGGGTTGAGGAATTCAACTATACAGAGTCGTTTACTGGAGAAAGCCGACTTAACAATAGACTCGGCTATTAATATGGCAAATACATGTGAAGCGGCAGCAAAGGGCGGCATGGAGTTACATCAAGGAACGAATAATATGGTGGTGGATTTGATTGGCGATCGAAAGAAAGTAAAGAAGTTGCAACAGCCTAAAGAAAATAAGAAATGTTTTAGATGTGGTAGCGGAAAACATTTGGCGAATCAATGCGTACATAGGGACACAATCTGTCATTTTTGCAAATTGAAAGGGCACATACGGCGGGTATGTTTGAAGGCATCACGACATCTGAATCAAATAAGTGAAGACATCAGCGAGGACGAGCAAAACTTGGTGGAAGAGATAAATCAGATATACGAAGGTGACGTTAAGAACATTCAAAACGAAAAGTGGCCACGAATCGTGCTAAAATCTCGCATCGATTCAAAATTAACAGTGCCACAATATGTTTTGAAATCGATACTGGTGCACCTGTATCAATAATAAATTTGGTGGATGCAAAGAAACATTCTGCGAAAGAGAAAATTTATAAGAGTGACACGGTACTGTATAGTTATTGCCACACTCCTCTAGACTGCGTAGGTTATATAATCGTTACAATGGATGGTATTGAGACGTATACTCCATTAAAATTGTATATTGTCAAATCTCAGAGGAACCCACTGCTGGGACGGGAATGGTTGAGGATGATTAAGCTTAATTGGACAGCTATATTGGAGGATAAATTAGGGAAAGGCGACACAATGGTTAATCGAATAAGTGCATCGAAGGCTGATCAAGAAATTAAACATTTGATAAGTAAATACTCAAAGTATTTTCTGCAACTATGGGTAAAATAACCGGTTATCAGGCAAGGTTGTCGATAATGGAAGGTGCTGTTCCAAAGTTTTTTAAAGCACGAAGGGTTCCATTTTCCCTGGTACAACCCGTAGAGGAGGAATTGGGAAAACAACTTCGAGATGGATTGCTAGAACCAGTTAGTGCAAGTGATTCGGCTACGCCAATAGTAGTAGTGCCTAAAAAAGACAGGCAGGTAAGATTGTGCGGTGACTACAAAATAACAATAAATCCAGTACTTACAGCCAGTAGAATGCAACATTACGCTTTATTCTTATCATCGTTCAATTACGTTATACAGGTCAACAAATCTAAGGAAAATGCGAATGCAGATGCATTGCCGAGATTGCCTCTGGAAGGTAAGAATGCGAATATTGAGGAAGTAGATGTAATAGAAATGGAATTGCTGCAAAATTTACCGGTGACTTTGGATGAATTAAGGAAAGAAACGCAAAAGGACGGTACCGGTACCGAAAAGACAGTTTTCAGAAGGGGAAAAGGTGATGGTGCGTGAATATTTGTCGGGTGAGAAATGGCGTTGTGGCAAAGTTATTCGAAAAGTGGGAGAGTTACACTACGATGTGGAGCTGGAAGATAATCGTGTTTGGAGAAGACACATTGACCAAATGCGGTTGGTTGCGTCCACGCACGAGTATGAAAGCGCAGCTAAGGAGAGAGAATGTAGCGCTAGTTTGCCATCTTCATTTGAGCATAACATTGTAAGGAATCCTGATAGTGAATATCAACCTGTCTCTCCTGAGGATTTATCAGCATCAGCGGATCATGAAGAGGTCCAAGATACTACCAGTTTATTAACACCTGCTGCTACAGATCCACAACCATTACGGCGTTCATCCAGACAAATAAGGCTCCGAATCGGTTAAATTTATAATGCATTTTATAAGTAAATATAATTCTCATTATGCATTAATAAATGAATTATTGTTAAGGAGGGAAGAAATGTCAGAGATAGTTATCGATAACATACTAGTTATCATCATATGTTGTGTACAACTTGTAAGTGACAACAGTCATTAATAATAAACTCATATATTCTCACTCTCTATGTAACATTCAATAAGTCCACGTGTTTCAATTTAACAGTTGTAATGGTTCTTGTGATAAAATCTTAAACTTCAAACATTTAATTTTTTATTTTTTTATTTATAATTCCATTTCTTAATACTGAAGCCTCCAAGGCCAATAAATAGTATTAACAAAAACAAAAAAAAAAATGTCTAAGTAGAACTAAAACTGAAAATACTTAAACTCTACTAGCTAATATAATTTATATAATTGGCTCCCCAGCCGTAACTACGAAAAACAAGAAATATGAAGCCAAAGCCATGATAAACAACTAAGTCGCATGTAAATAATTGCCACCTTATACATTCGTAAAATAATAAACTCAAAAAAAAAAAAACCAACAAATACGCAAAGGCATTACCAAAAAACATAATAGATTGGAATTGGAATCAAACCCAAGGTAATTATGTACAATCTTAACCAATATTAGTTTCCAAACTACAAAACGATTTAAAACCTTTACCCGAATGGCATTATTGGTATGAGAGAATATTCTGAGCTCTAGAGGCAAATAGTTCCACATTCGTGCAACACGTATTAAATAAGATTTCTCAAACACAGTATTATATATTCTGGGTATAGATATCTGAGTATATCTTGTAAATATAGAAAATCTGAACATACTCGATAATAGATGAGGTACTCCAGTTTTAATTACTTTATAAAACGAGCATAAAATCCTCACGGATACAAATATTTCAAAGTCAACCCCTAGAAAAAGCTTGACATAGTTAGAGATATGTTCATGTCTTCTAATACCAAACACGAAACGAGCAACACAGTTAACTACCCCCTGTAGTTTCGAGAACACCCGGTCTATAGTGCCAGATACGACATCCAAACCATAGTTAATCTGAGGCATAAGAAGAGCATATGCCAATCTCCTTTTAACCCATACAGGAAGAAATACATTAGCGGAATATATCCGACGCAAAATACCATATACTTTCCGGTGTATAAAATCAATATGGGTATCAAAAAACAATTTGTCATCCACAAAACACCCACAATTTTATGACAATTGACAAATTCAATTCGATTCTGGTTAATAAGGATATCATAATCATATGGCTGACTTCCAAATCTTATAGCTTTCGTCTTCATATGATTTACAGCGAGACAGTTATCTAAGAACCACTGCTGAAATAGAGCAAGACTATGATTTATATCACGCTCAAACTCATTTGAAGAGAGTCTATTATCATTAAAAACGAGATAAACATCATCAGCAAATAAGAGCGGGACACAACACCCACCGAGGAAACAATCACTCAAACTATTCATGTACAAAATGAAGAATAAAGAACCTAACACAGAGCCCTGTGGTACACCGCATCTAACAGCAAGAGTCCCAGAAGATTTACCATTATACACGCAAATAAGATGCAACAAGTTTACAGACAGTAGCCGAAAAATTGAACTCATTCTTAAGCTTCATGATTAACAGCTGATGTTCAATGTTACTATTGCTTCGTTTCTAATCATATCCGTCAAATACAGCAGTAAACTAGTAGTACTATGATTTAATTCCACTGGCTTAAATATTTTATTTCGCTGTTTCTGTTTATTTTTCTTTGACAGTGCGGATTTTCTTTTTTTCTTACTTGTCAAATAAATGTCAAATCAGCAGTTTCACAGATTTTCCACTTTTTACACAACGAAATTTTTTGATCAGAAAGTAGTAAAAGAGAGAGCCATTTTGGCATGTTCTCTCTCTCTCTCTTAAATTTTTCTTAATGTTTTGCTACTTTTTTGGTTTAAGGAACGCTTTCCGAGTTAAAAATAGTAAAACTGCTAAAACTTTAAGAAACATTAACGTAAAGGAACAAAGCTTTTATAACGTACGTAGCCAAAGGGTACGTATACGTTATGCCAGCGAACAGGTTTTTAATGACCAACACTTATACGGCCCCTAAAGCAATGCATAAATGAAAGGCATTAAAACACAAATTACAATTCCATTTTATTCTCCCCATAAAGTTGTAGATGATAAGCTAAGTTTTAAATATGCCACACATTATTAATACATAGGGCAATGATAATAAAATCATGGTTTGACAAACAGTGAGAAATATACCTTTTCCCTTCGGGGATGTTCTTGAAAATATTAAAACAAAAGTTTGCGAACAATAAAATGTATTATCAGATAAAGTGTTATAAGCTATTTTAAATTTCATTTATTTAGAACATTGGTGGCGTTTATTTAATTGGGATAGCTGTTACAATTTTGATTTTTCAAAATAGTCTGGCTTAATCCCTTTTGTTGTTTTAATATTTAAAACAACAAATTTATTAGTGGAAAAATCAACGACACATACGAGTGGAAGAAGGTTTGCTTTGTTTCGTAAACACTTTCGTCGGAGTTGTGTTAGGTTACCAAAGAAAAACTTCTCATTGAAGGGTTTTCTTTGTTTACGTTTATACTTCGAGCTGACGATTGATGTTTGGGTATAAAAAGTTCCTTGTTGAAGAAGTTATTGAAAAATAACTTCGGTGGAGAATATCCACAAACAAGAAACAAAGGGAACTGATGAGATCCAGTGGCGTGGATCGAAACTAGTCTTCCTTGCCTTACCCCTTGGCGAACAATGCCAAACCTTCTCCACTAATAAATTTGTTGTTTTAAATATTAAAACAACAAAAGGGATTAAGCCAGACTATTTTGAAAAATCAAAATTGTAACAGCTATCCCAATTAAATAAACGCCACCAATGTTCTATTTGAGAAACACTGGCACGGTTTTGTGTGTTGTTGGTATATAAGCTACCAAACAGCATTTGGGTATGTGCATTTGTTGAAAAATCAACGACACATACGAGTGGAAGAAGGTTTGCTTTGTTTCGTAAACACTTTCGTCGGAGTTGTGTTAGGTTACCAAAGAAAAACTTCTCATTGAAGGGTTTTCTTTGTTTACGTTTATACTTCGAGCTGACGATTGATGTTTGGGTATAAAAAGTTCCTTGTTGAAGAAGTTATTGAAAAATAACTTCGGTGGAGAATATCCACAAACAAGAAACAAAGGGAACTGATGAGATCCAGTGGCGTGGATCGAAACTAGTCTTCCTTGCCTTACCCCTTGGCGAACAATGCCAAACCTTCTCCACTAATAAATTTGTTGTTTTAAATATTAAAACAACAAAAGGGATTAAGCCAGACTATTTTGAAAAATCAAAATTTCATTTATTTAATGAAGAAACAGTTTTAACATATATTTCAATTTATGTTCTAAACGGTTGATTCCGGTTTTGTTTAGGTCTTCTAAGCATAGATCGAAGATTCGTCGTCTGTGACGATCTTATAAACTTTGTTTTTATTCACAATTTCTTTGCACCAATTCACAAGAGCCTTTTTTGAGCGATTGTTCAATTTTGCTGGATCCGATACATCTGATTAGAATCAACCTGATTGAATTTAGATGTCGGTATTATATCTATCGGGAGGAGAGGAATTGTTAGTCCTATTTTTGTGGACATGTAGAGTATATAGTAGCCGAAATTTTCAATACCTAACATGTTTCACATATGCGTTACAGCGGTACTTTTAACTCCCTTTATAGAAATTTATGCACATTTAACATTTTAACCATGCTAAAAATTTACGTAAATCGATTCTTGTTCGCGGTAAACTTTTATAAAAAAAAAACCAAATATAATTCAAAATAAAGGCCGAGCGTGTACATTGCCAACAAATATTGGGGTGAAAAAGTGTATTAGGCTGTTGTAAGATGATGAAAATCGATGTTAAGAACATTAATAAATATTCTTATGGAGAAATCGGTAGAAACATCTAATTAAGTAAAAATTGTATACTGAATTGTGTTCAAAATATTCAAAACCACAAGAAAATTACAAATAAGGCATGTTTGACAAATTTATAAGTCCAAAACAGAAGAAATATGGAAAAGATAACTCCAATTTCTTCCTATCTAGTTGAAAAATTAATATTCTATCTGATCAGGCAATATCAAATGTTAGTTGGTGGAAAAAATGCCCAATGATGCCTCTATCTCATGGCAATCTTTCATTATCCGTCACAAACGGCTTAAAATT
The DNA here is from genome assembly GCF_047663935.1 of Musca autumnalis. NCBI lineage: Eukaryota > Metazoa > Arthropoda > Insecta > Diptera > Muscidae > Musca > Musca autumnalis. The sequence continues at coordinate 135,351 of NW_027411677.1, forward strand.
TATCTGGCACAACGGCCATTTTTCGGCGTCCCTCACTATCTTCGTTTTTTGGCGAGTGTCGGCCACGATTGAACTCATTAAACCAGTTTTTCATAGTGTTGTGAAAAATGATGGGACAAAAATTTTCACAAGTAAGTTAAATTTTTTTTTGGCAAAGTGATTTTTTCATGGCACTGTAAAAAATACAACACATGGTCTGTCATACTGTCCTGAGTACGTCTAGGATAAAAACTGTCGAACTTCCCAAGCAAATTTCAAATGTCGCCTGGCAACACCTGGTGATAAATATGCCAAATAGTGTTCGGGCAGCGTCGTCCTTCGGGTACCTACCACACAAAATTTGGGAAAAGTGTAGTTTGAGGACTCGTCTCGATCTATTTGATATTTTCAGATGATTGTTTTTGTTTTCACAAAGATCGAGGTCTCTTTGAATCAGAACATTGCTAACCTACAGATTCCACCTATTTTGAAGCAAACTCTTGATCGATATATTTTATATATGGCATAATTATTGGTTTTGCTTCTATTTTCAGAAGCTATAGGGTATAGAGTAGATATGTATACTTACTTACTTTTTATTTACATTTTATGTCTAAATTGGCTGCAATTTAGCATAAAGGGTTCGTAGTGATCAAAAGACTTATCCCCTAAACAACGATGCCGCCCAAATTCTACAAAATTTTAGCTGACCGAATTAGGTTACGTAATTGGTTTACGCAGTGGTCAAACAATTTCACCTAAAATTGTTGACAATGGTGCTTTCGTAACGGAAAGAAAACTAATTATTCCCTATTAGTTCAGAATATATGGTGGAGGTTTTTTTATTTTCTTTAGGTAAGAACCTAAATAAAGGGTTGAAAATTTTGTATGTAAAAACTGTACACATCACGTAAAAAAAGTGCCCCACCCCCCTAATTTTGATCCTTAGACACATTATTTGCAATTTGCATCAGGCAAAAGGTCAGTAGTACTTTTTCCATATGTAGGCTATTTTGCCGGTACAATACGGACCAAAAATAAATTGGTTATATTTTTCATACAAAAGTGGCTCATTTCATCCGCTAAATATTATCAGATAATTATACAAAATTGCAGGCACCTTCTTCGACCTAAATTCTTACCCCGTGACTATTGAGCTATAATTCCACATAATTGGCATCAATGGAAAGGTCAAGAGTTGACCTTCCAAATATTATTTACAGGGGCTGAACGCGTCTTCCGTGAATAACGATATAACTGTATATAAAAATTTTCACAATTTTCACCCAAAAGTTGTGGTTCATTTAACTCTCTAAATATTATCTGATAACCATCTCAAAATGCAACTATTATTGCGATTACAATTTGTACGTACGGACGTACGTACGGACACGCATCTCAAAATCCCTTTATCTCGTCAATATATGAATATTGGTATACCACATTGGGAGTCCCCGGCGAATATTTCGCAGTGTTACATGAATTTTTCCCAAAACAAAATTACCATACCCTTTCCACAGAGTGGTGTTGGATATAAAATCGAATAAGAAGTTTAAACAATGATTTTAGTGTCACATAGTTCACTATTATTCATCGTTCAACCAATTAAGTCATTAAAAATGGCTAAAGTTCTAAAGAATAACTTAATTACTCCAAAAGTTCTGAAGGAACTTCCGCAAGAAGCCATTAATCTTATAACGTTTAATTTCAATGCTTGTGTATCGAGAACTTTCATTCCCCCACAGTAGAAAGTTGCTCAAATTTCAATGATTTTAAAGCCTAGAAAACCGCTGAACCAAGCAAAATCATATCGTCCAATTAGTTTATTACCAGTCCTAACAAAGGTACTGGAATCACTTTTACTAAAAATATTAATGTCTATTATTGAATAAAACTCATACCACCAAATTGATGAGGTGGTATGAATTTTCTTCAATAACACTATGCAACACTGAAAATGCAAACAACTTCTAGTATGAATTTTTTGAAAGTACATATTTAGGCTACAAAAACCCTAGTTGGGTTTTGTCCTGTTAGATCCAGTTCGGATTTTATGGCCTCATCTAAACCGGGCTAAATCTGCACTTTTGCATTATCTCAGAATATTGTAGCCCTAAATAAGTAGAACTTATCTTTTGAAAAAACCACACAAGAAAAACTCCATCTAGGGCATCAAAATCTATAAAATATAGACAATTGTACATAATTGCTGAAATTCTGGTCAGTATCGGCTAAACTATTGGGAGTTGAAGCAAGTAACCTTTTGCACAAATCTTCTAAATAAAGTTTTCAATAATTCTTTAGAACATTCTGAAACTCTAAAATCCTTTAGCGGTATTTTGCTTCATATCTTTTACAACACGTATTTCAAACACAGTTCACACTAACAGCTTATTCTCGCATTTCGGATTTCACGACATTATTGACATTTTTATTAAATCGTCGTTGAATAATGTACTGAAAACAACGGCATAGAGGCATTTTACAACAATGACATGTTCTGAAGAGTTGTGTATTACATTTCAGGGAATATTTTTCCAAAAGAAAATATTCGGAGAAAATTAACGGTTTTGGAGATACGGTGCGAAATGTATAAAAATTGTGGAATTTTTGCATATATTTTGAAATTTGAGGCAATATATGTAGTTTTTCGTGTTCATTATTTCTCCAAATATTTTACTCTTGACCTTATCTACAAATTTGATTCGAAGGTCAGAAGAAGATTCGCATTGGTTTCAGAGATATAGCCCCGAATTTCTTTAAAAAACTCAATATTTAACCATGTTTAGATGGGGCCATAAAATCCGAGCTGGATCTGACACAACAAAACCCAACTAGATTTTCTTGTCGTTTGGGTCTGTACTTTCAAAAATCCCCAGTTCGAATTGTTTGCACAAGATCACCTTAAACATGTTGCACAGTGTATTTAATTTCTTTCAAGCACTGCTCGTACAAAAAAAGACCTCTACACTTCAACAGCGGACTACATTTTAAATTCCAGTCCATGTTTTATTAGAACGGTATGGGTATTTTGAAAATTTTATCCACATTTTCCAACCGAATTTTGGAATTTGTGGTATCAAAATGTAGAAAACCACTATTCAGAAGATGTTACCTATATAACAGTAAATTTTTGAGACATTTTATTTTAGGCCTTTTTTCTCAGGATGTAAAAACCTTCTTGTAAAACATTAGCCGCATAGATCTACCTTTTCAAATCAACTTACTATAACGTTTAGAATAGACAACAAAGATAAAAGATAATTTTCTTGAAAAGGTACGTTTGACTTTTTGATTTCAGTACATTATTTAGAAACCAAATTCGTGTTAACCTAGAAACAATAGTACATTATGCAGTACAATTTTTAAAATCTAGGACCTTAGCTCAAATGTTACAGTTTAGCTCTACTTGTTCACCCAATGTCAATGGTATTATATGTAGAAACCTTTCATACATTTAAAGGCGGATTTAAATAAACATTCTGATCCAATCTCAACAGTTATCCTCAAAACAAATTTCATTTATCGATTCACCCAATACCAGTGCTTCAATATTTAGTATTATTTAAAACTTCTAGTACACTTATTGTACGACCACCTCTAACAATGAACCTGACAAATCAATAATATATCAGAATTTCACTTCTATTCCTTAGCCCAATAACAATTTTATTAAAATTTTGTACTTTTCACACACTAATGATATAATTCCATCTTCATTGCTACACCCACGGTCAAATCTAATAGCATTTAGTACATTTCGTATTTCTCAATAAATTATCCAGCCCTCAGCCTAATTTTAGAATTTGTATGAATTTCAAAAAATCCGTATCTAAACACCAACACAATCCCTCATACAACAATTCGAAATTCCACCTATATCCCATCATGCAAACTGGTACCAAATTTAGTACATAAGTTGTCTAAGCAATATTTAATTGAGTACATACAGTATGTATAAGAATTTCCAAAACTTCCGCTCTATCTTCACTCTAAACTTCAACTGTAATACTAATACCGAATTTCACAATTTCAGCTCTACCCCTTTACACAATAACAATTTGGACCAAATTCTGTGCCATTTAGTAATTTTCGTACACTTATTGTACGTATATCCACAGCCACATCCATATCTCAACTCTACACACCAGCGGCCATAATACCAAATTTCCGAATTCCACCTCTATTCTTAATACCATTAATACTTTTCGTATGAAAGTACAAATTTCAATAACTATCTCCTACAGTAATTGCGAATTTCAGGATTCCACCTCTATTCGGTCACCCAAATATAAATTGTACCAAATTTAGTACCATTTAGTACTTTCCGTACCCATAAGTACGAATTTCCGAAACTACCTCAATCCTACACTCCATAAGTAATCTTAATTCCAAATTTCAGGATTTCAGCTTTATCCGTCCACCTAAATTTAAATTGTACCAAATTTAATACCATTTAGTACTTTCCGTACCCATAAGTACGAATTTCCAACACTAAGTCAATCCTACAGTCCAACAGTAATCTTAATTCCAAATTTCAGGATCCCAGCTGTATTCGTTCCCCCAAATCCAAATTTAGTACTTTTCGTACCCATAACTACGAATTTCCAAAACTTCCTCAATCCTACACTCCAACAGTAACCTTAATTCGAAATTTCAGGATTCCAACTCTATCCTTTCACCCAAATATAAATTGTACCAAATTTAGTACATTTAGTACTTTCCGTACCCCTAAGTATGAATTTCCAAAACTACATCAATCCTACACTCCATTATTAACCCTAATTCGAAATTTCAGGATTCCAACTCTATCAGTTCAACTAAATTTAAATTGTACCAAATTTAGTACCATTTAGTACTTTCCGTACCCATAAGTACGAATTTCCAAGACTAACTCAATCCTACACTCCAAAAGTAATTAAATTCCAAATTTCAAGATTCCAGCTCTATCCGTTTACCCAAATCCAATTTGTACCAAATTTAGTACCGTTTACCTCAATCCTTCACTCAATCAGTAATTTCAATTCCAAATCTAGATTCATTTCCCAACCTTGATTCCCATACCAAATATGACGATTGTAGCTATGTATATCCGCTCAAGATATACAATTTGTACAATACAATTTAGTATCTTTTCGTACACTTATAGGTCGAATTTTCAAAAACTCTTTGGTACATGTTTCTAACTCTCCATCAGTTACCCTCATTCCAAATTTCAGAATTCTAGCTCCTCCCGTTTGCCTAATACAAAGGGTACCATATTTAGTACCTTTTAGTACTTTTCGTACCCTTCTAGGTCGAATTTTCAAAAACCCAGCCTTATCTCACCCCTGCACACCGACAGCAACCCACAGTCAAAATTTCAGCTTTCTAGCTTCAGCGCTTTCGTCTGGGCGATGATATATCAGTCACTCACTCACTCACTCACTCACTCACTCACTAAGCTCTTTTATATATATAGATAATGGACAGATAGAATATGTTGGCTATATACAAACATACATACATACACGTTTCTTCAAAAACTAAGATTTGTATTAAAAACATATCGAAAGACATATAAAATAGATTTCCGTATTTTAACCAAATCGACCAATTATTTTTGATCAAAGGTAGAAAAAAAACTTCCAAACCACGTACTTCATTGTAATTTTCATCAATATAAATTTTGGGAATTTTCCTGTAATGGTTTGAAAAATTCTCTATCATGATTGCGACCTTTTGTGGCATTCAAGCTAAATGTATTTCTTAACAAACAAACTAATACAGAAAAGAAAGCAATTTATATTTGTGACAGTGTTCCGTTATTGTTCCGTGTTCTGAATTGCATCAAGGGAGAGGTCACGAGTTAGTGTTCAGGTTTCATTTTCGTAATTTTATTTTGATATTTTTCCCACAAAAGTTATGTTTAATTTTATACGCTAAATATTATCCGAAAATTACTCAAAATTACTGGAATCTTCCTAGAACAAAACTCTTACCTCGTGCAAAATTTTGTCAGTGTTGAACGATAACTGTGACCACTAGCGTGATTATGGTTATTCAACACAATTAAAACTGTGGGATCCTTGTATAGTATAGGGTGCTCTCTGTTCTCTGATCACGTACATCAATATTATTGGCTTTAAAGGAAAGACCAAGAAATCATCTTCCAAAAAATTAAGTATCTGGTCTTTTTCACCCCTTAAATATTGTGCGATCATCACGAGGAAATAATAGTTTCTATTCTGGTCAGAACCCGACCTCTATACATAAGTGCGGTGTTAAGTTTGTAGAAAAGTTTTACATCGCTGAAATACTCAAGAAATGTCATCAACATTACTGACGGGTATTTTGCCACCGTTGAAAATTTGATGTTGCCTAGCCAGGGAATCGAACCCCCGACCTTCTGCGTGCAAGGCGGGTGTGCATACCGTTGCACCACGATGGTACCCACACATTGGGACATTGTAGTGTAGGGTATAAAAAACACAAAGTTGTAACATTTATACCTTTAAAAACGCCACAAATTTTCTAAAACATTATTATAGTCTTGTTTGTTTGGGGGTTATTTAATTTTTATTCAGCACCATTGCTGGTGGTTGGCAAATATTCAAATACTTGAATCCATTTTGTATCTTTGGTGAATCTTGGGAAACATTGCTGTTGCATTGAGAAGGGTTGAATAATTATTAAACAAATATTGAAAGAAAATATTCAGTAGTCCTTCACGATCGGAAATATCTCACCACTTTTCTCTGTATATCCACTATAACTAAAATGTCGTTATTTTATCAAATTAGATTTCATGGCTTAATGCTTGACGTTATTTCGTGGAAAGTGTTTACTCGTGTACGAACTTTCCCACATACGCAAGTGTCATTAGCACATGTAAATGGTGAAGGACATGCGTCTCCAAAATTGGTAATCAAATTTAACAGTTTGTGATAGCTTCTAGGATGAAAATGACATGGAATGCTCAGATGTTATTTGCTGGATTTAGGTAACCATATAGATGAAGAGAGCACAATAATTTTAAGCGGCCTTAAATTTCATTAAATGTTTCGTCTTTCTGCTAAACGAATACCACTTGATCTTTTAGAACAATTAACCAACGAATTGAGAAACTGCGGCCAGTAAACTGAGTGCACCGATGTAGCCGACATATTTCACGTATATCTCCGTACTCGTCCCTCGATTTGTACTCTCTCCACGTTTCTCTTTTTACTTGTTTTTTTACAATATCGCGAGTTGGAATGTATCAAACCTAAACAATGACAAAGAAACCAAAAGTTCGGGCTAAGAATAAAAATCCTCAAAGGACCTGAAATCGCGTGGTACTGTTATAAGATAGCTATAGGAAAAAATGGACCCATATTGGTTTTGGTTTCATATTCATGTATTGTCATCCCAATCTGAAAACGGTGCAAACTTTTAGTTCGATTGGTCAACTGCAAGTGTGTTAGGAAATCAATTACTTGATTTGATCTAAACAGACTTGAAAAAGAGCAAGTTAAATATATATATCACTGTAATAATACAAATTAAATTTTCTTGGAAACATATTTTTTACTATCCTGCTTCTTAATACTCTGTGGATAACTCATTGAGGCAATAACTTATTCACAATATTTACTTTAAAACAAGTTGTGGAAATGTTGAAAGTTAAAACCGACAGTGATATACCCTCAGCCTATGTGAATTGAAACTTTCATCTTCGGGCAGATCGAATGTATTTAGTGTCTTTTCAGAATTTTGTGGCCCTTTTTCGACATTTGAGCTTGCCGACAAAAATGTGGATTAAAGTTTAAAAGTGTTGCGGAAGAGATACTTGAAGGAATGGACAGACATAGTCATTATGGAAGTGGATCTTATTTTGGGAGTCATATATTTTCGCTAGATATCGCGCCGGTTGTCATTTCAGTGGGTCATCGTATAACTTTTGGAGCAGCATGGACTTGTCCACGGAAAACATAATATCGCTGTAAACAGGACCATCATCGGTCTACATTTCCTAAAGATCTTCGAGGACCGATATGGGTCATTTTAGAAGTTATACTAAATTTTGACAAAAAATTAGGAGATACCAAGTTTGGACCAATTTGGTTTGCCCCGTTCAAAAGATATTGTACATACCATTTTAGTGAAATTTTTTAAGTATTGTGGGGAAGTACTGGAGGGTGTGGACCGTTTTTGTCCGTCTTCGAACTTAAACTAAGTTTGGACAAAATATGACGAAAGCCAAATTTTGGACCAAATCGGGGTTTTTTCTCAAGAAGTATGGACTTGCCCCTGAAAAAAAAAAAACGTTTACCGTCGTAATTGAGGCAGCGAATGCAAGTTGCTTCCATAAAAATCAAAGTGATTCTAGAGAAGGTCTTAAAGTGAACTTATCAGAAATTTGATGTGGTCCATGTAGTCCATATTCAAACCTGATATATATCTGGTAGATATAAAAGAATGTGTAAAGTATGGGCCAAATCGGTCACTTCCTTCAAGAGTTATCGTGTAAAGTGTGTAAAGTATGGACTAAATCAAACTTTGGGAAAAATATTACGAAGGCCAAATTTTGGACCGAATCGACAGATCCGTTCGAGAGTTATCTTGCGCTCCAACCACTACGCACGGTGTCATAGTGTATTTTTGTTGCACCTTTCAGGCTATTTTCTCAACAAGTATGGACTTGCCCCTGATGAACTTGTACCGTTGTAATGGGGCAGTGAATACTAGTTGTTACAACAAAAATCAAAGCGATTCAAGAGCAGGTCCCAAACTGAACTTTTCTGAAATTTTGTATGGGAGGTACCCGAAGGAGTGGACCTATTAAATTCATATTTGAACCTCATCTAAGTCTGGTAAAAATTTCACGATGTGCAAAGTATGGACCAAATTAATTACGACCTTCAACTTTTTATCGTGAGCACAAATTTCCGAACATTTTCGAACTTTTGTGGGAGAGGTACCAGAAGGAGTGGACCGATATGGCCCATTTTCGAAACTAATTTTGGACAAAATATTACGAAAGCCAATTTTTGGACAGAATCGTTTGATCCGACGGACAGACATGGCTAAATCAACTCCAAATTGTGTGGAACTGATTTCGTCCGAACATACTTGGGGTCTACAACCATTATTTCGATGAAGCACATTTTGTCCGTATGCAAGAGTATATACCCTCGTTAACATAAATGCTGAGGGTATAAAAATATAAAATTTTTGAAACTGCAATCTTGTGTTCCTTTTTTCTACGTGTGATTCTTATGCGGAAAAAACTAGAAATATTTTAAAATACCCATATTTTTTCATCGTGTCTTATTTTTATTCATTCAAAAAGTAGAAAGTTTGAATATGAATAAAGTTCTACATCATTATTGCTTTATGGAGATGCTGATGCTCTCAATATGTGCAGTTACAAGGATGACATACATAGATGATTGTCCAGCCAGCCAAGGGTATAACAGAGTTTGATCTTAATGCCCTTTTTAATGGTAGTGATACTCGTCCGAGCATAAGTGCTTCGTCACAATCATCCACTTATTAAATTTGAACTTTATCGCCTCTTTATTATCTCCATCGTCACGACAAGGTGTTAATTTTTAAACTTACTTCAAGGACTCGTGAATGCAAGTCGCATATTCAAAACATGACTATGTCATAAAATGTTGAATGAGAGTTTGTGTATGTAAAAAGTATGTTGTCGAAAGGCCATCAAGTGGAAGTTCCTTCATCACTTCCACACGATTGCACATAAAGTTTTGGAATATTATTAGGGTTTTGGTGAATGTCTGTATTGATAAAAGAAATTTGATGTGTGCAACAATGTCATAACGAAACAAAACCAATAACAGATGTGACTTTCGAAAATGTTGTTTTATGTAAAATAAAAAGCCATTAGAAATGACACCATTTTGTGGGAGTGTAAGCGATAAATGTATCATTGTGGAGGAGGGTTACACTTATTTATTGAGAGAATTGACTTTAACTCTGCCGACTCAGTTGAATACTAAACAAATGATGTGAATATATATGAGACGTATTGAAAATTTATCGCTGTTTCAAAGAATCATTTACAGGATTTTATTATTCCGTGTATGGAAAAATCAATATTTTACATATTGGCATTAAATTGTAAATAACAAAAACTTTTTACGTTAAATTTATATAATTTTTAAAGAGTTTTTTTTATATAGAGTCCTTAAATATTTAGGCAAAACTTTTAATGGATAATTAGAAGTATATATCAAAAATAAAGAGTGGTTTACGATGTTTTGTAATACAAATAAAAAACGTTGATTGAAGGCAACTTGTGATAGAGGGTTTATGGCATACATTTAATTGTCTTTGAATCTGAATGTCATATAGATGGACTGTTAAAGCATTAAACACATTATCAGCAATTTAAGCATAACAATATTTTATAACATTCTTCGAAAGTGTTTTAGTATATACTATTTTAAGGACATTTCGATGTTCTTGTAATACTTGAATGCAATAAATGAACATTTTTATATAAAGAAAATATACTCCTCTTTAATATGACACTAACATCAGCATCGTGCGATGAGAACAAATATTATTATTATTATTATTATTTTTTTATTTTTTTTTATTTATTTATTTTTTTTTTTTTTGAAAATTTAAATTTAAAATTTTAATGTCGTTTAAAAGGTCAACAAGATGAGAAAACGAAAAATCTTAAGTGCAATTTTACTTAATTTAAGTTATAAACAAATATTGACTTAGCATAGTACTGAAGTTCAAACAAATTTCCACACTTTGAGAGCTTCTCCTGCAAAACTCACTTTTTAGACTTAGAATACTATTATTTGGAGGTGTCGATATATGTTGTTTTACACGTATGTAGCCCTGTTCATGTGCAAGGCAATTTTTTTGAAAATTGTCGTAAATCATTCGACAATTTTCAAAAAAAAAAAAATTGCCGCAATAACGACATCGCTAACATTAAATTACATTGTCGGAAATCCAAAGCATAAACTTTTAAATGAAATTAAATGATGGCACCGATATTTTCTAAACGAAATATATTGGTACTTTTACCAGAAAATGTGGCAATTTTAATAATATTAAACGTTCTCTCCGTGTTTTGGGACAGTTAAGTCTATTAGAAGCGACAAGGTTTGACATTGTACAACTTTACAGAGCTTTTAGAGTTGAAAAAATGTACGGACTATGTACGAGTATGGCTATTAAATAGAACAAATATTAGCAACTATACAATCACTTCTTTAGATAAACGGATATCTTTTTAGGCATTTATTTTATCATAAATTAAATATTGATTTGATCGTCGATCAAAATTCCTTTGTGTAGTCCTACCACTTTATCAAAATAATGGTATTATAATACCACGCACAATTGAAGAAGATGAAATATAACTCTGAACTAGGTTGTCCATGTAACCGCTTTTTTATTAATAACCGTTAAATACGTAATTTTTTGGTTAACGGAAATAACCGGTAATTTGAATCGGTTATCCGGTTTTTTAAATAGCAATATTTTGAATAGTTCGTTAGGCTCTGCCAAAAAAGGGATTAATTTAAAATTGCCCCAAAGTAAAAATGCAAAATGACCCAGAAATTTGTACACAATTGGGGTATTGATGCATATCAATTGTACCATTAGAAAAAGTACATTGTATTAAAACGTCATTTTTAAACTTATGAAAAAAATCAAATTAAAAAATTCATTGGAATGCAAATGTCCGAAATTTAAATAGCAAAAATATTTGGGCCTTTTTTGCATTTTTAATGTTTGGGGTTACGTATCACTTTTTATTGACTTGCAACTATAACCCAATTCTTTGGCCTAAACTCTTGCCTCGTCCCAAACTTCTAGATTATTGAACTATAATTATGTTACAAACAAATAAGTGGATATATTATGCTGTAACTCTGTTACATGTTACTAGCAAAATGCCCGCTACTTCGTATGCGGAAAAGGAACACTAATAACACCTATTTTAATTGATTGTATGCACACCTGCCTTGCAGGTGCGGTTCGATTCCCAGGGCAATCAACATCAAATTGTCAACGGTGGGAAATACCCTTCAGTAAAGTTGGCACCATTTCCTGAGTATTTGAGCCAAGTAAAACTTCTCTACAAGTGGTGTCATAAGACACGCCCTTCGGACTCGGCAAACAACAGTAGGTTCCATATCACATAGTTAATATGAATCGTAGTGCACTCATTGATATAATAGAAGTCTTCATTGTCCTTCTGGGATGTTTGTGGAACAATTATATATTGTAAATTCATTTAAGTAATGTTCGTACACCTTTGGTTCGAATTTCCAAAAAAACCTTATCATATCACATCAACATCGACCTTCATTCTTTATTTCAGTCCACGGTACGGATATTTTGAACAATTTACCCGCATTTTCTAACCAAAGTTGCTCTAATTTCGGAGTTTGTGATATCAATATGTGGAAAACCATTATTCAAAAAATGATACTTGCTTTCACATGGTCCTTATATTACAGTTAATTTTTGAGACATTTTAATTTAGGCCTATTTGTTCTCTTCTTGTAAAACAATAGTCACATTGACCTATGATTTCAAATTAACCTACTTAAACGTCCAGAATAAATAATAATTTTGGTGAAGAGATACGTTTGGCTTTTTGATTTCAGTGCATTATTTAGAAACCGCCTTCTCGTTAACATAAAACCAATAGTACACTACTTAGTAGAATTTTTAAAATCCAGGACCAATGGTATTACATGTAGAAACATTTCATAGATTTTAAATGAGGATTTTAATAACAAATTTCATTTGTCGGTTCAAGAATGAAAAAAGAAGAATAAATCGCGGTCAAATTCACATTTTTACGTTTTCACGATTTTGCTTGGAACCCGCAATTCCTATCTAAATGGAACTAAAAAAATGTTGTAGCAGTGCAAATTCTGTACAAGACTGACCTGCATAATATATTCGTAGGTTTTACCGTTTTTGAGATATAGAAGTTCAGATCTATCATTCAGATTTTTTCTTAGATCTTCAGGATTTTGCTTGAAATCCTCAAGTACCGTCGGAATGGGACTAAAGAAAATGTTGTTGCTGTGAAAATTCTCTATAAGATTGGCCTTCGTATATTTTTTCTAGGCTAAGTTGGGAAACTGCGGTGCTTTTGAAACAATTTTAAATGGAAGGTGCTTACACCTCGGAAGTCTGAAACTACAATGTTTCTAGATGAGAAAAATCAAAAAAAAAAAAAAAAAAAAAAAAAATCGCCGGAGCGCTTTTAAAATAAATCGCGATTTAAGTTGACATTTTTAGGGGTTGTTTAGGTTTTCACGATTTTGCTTAGAAACCGCAAGTTCTATCAAAATGAGACTAAAGAAAATGTTATAGCTATGAAAATTCTCTACAAGATTGATTTTTATGGTATTCTCGTCGGTTTTACCGTTTTTGAGATATAGAAGTTCAAATTGGGACAATTCAAATTCAATTCAATTCTGTATCGCCCTTATAAAACAATGTAATGACTGCAAATTCCCAACTTAAACTTATATATCTAAACAAATGTTACATCTTAGGATAAGTTACTTAATCCAGTCTTGTAGAGAATTTTCACAGCTTTAAGATTTCTCAGGTCGCATATCGATAAGACTTACCGTATTCAAGCAAAATCGCGAAACCCTAACTAAAAAACTAAAAATGTAAACTGAGCTTCTTTATCTCGAAAATGGTATAGGCTGAAAACAAATGATAAACGTCAGTCCTCTAGCGAATTTTCACAGCTACAAATTTTTTTAGCTCCATTTCGATTGGACCTGCGGTTTACAAGCAAAATCGTGAAAACCTAAAAAACACCTAAAAATGTGAATTTTAACCGCGAATAATTTAAAAATCCCTACACCGATTTTTTCTTGTTTTTGGATTTTTCTTATCTATGAACACTGCTGTTACAGAATTCACAAAAACTTTCCCTGTATAAGCGGTTTTCATAAAAAGTTAGTTAAGGCGCACCCTTCATGACATTGTTTTATAAGGGGGCGATACAGTCAGTGCATTGTCTCAATTTGAACTTCTATATCTCAAAAATGGTAAAAACTACGGAAATACCATACAGTTCGATCTTATAGAGAATTTTCATAGCTACAATATATTCTTAAGTGTCCTTTCTATAGGACTTGCGGTTTCCAAGCAAAATTGTGAATACCTAAAAAACCCTTAAAAATGCCGCCTTAAATCGCGATTTATTTATTTTTTTATTTTTCCCACCTATCAACATTGTAGTTACAAAATTTTAATTTGCTTCAAGAGCATCGTGGGCAGTGAACCTGACAAATCAATAATCAATCAGAATTCCATTTCTATTCCTTAGCCCAATACAAAATTTATTGCCTTATAGAACTTTTCATTGCTATACCCAACACCAAATTTAGTACCATATTGTACATTTCGTATTTCTAACACGACCTGAATAACTCAGCCCTCAGCGACCTCCATACCTTATTTCAGAATTCGTATGCATTTCGAAAACTCCTTATCTAAACACCAGCACAGATCCTGATACAAAAATTCGAAATTCCAGCTATATCCCTTCATGCAACACAAAAACGGTACCAATTTCAGCACTAATAATAGGTATAAATTTCAAAAATTACTCCCCTATATCCAAAACTATATCCCAACTGCGATACTCATTTACAGCTCTATACGTTCTCCCAAAACCAATTATAGTATTATTTAGTACTTTTCGTATACATATGTCTAAATTTCTAAAAGTCAACCTATATCCTTATATCGAATTCCACAATTTTAGCTTTACATTTACACAATAACAATTTGAACAAAATGCTGTGTCATTTAGTAACTGTCGTACAATTATGGTATGTATATCCACAACCAAATACATATCTCAACCCAACACCAACCCTAATACCAAATTTCCGAATTCCACATCTATTCATATACCAAATTTAGTACCATTTAGTACTTTTCCGTGTGGAGTTATTTTTTCCTCTTTTTTTTCTCCCATCGGACGCCTCCCCAGGTGGTGGATAGGGGAATGCTCATCAGATATGACGGGCACCGCAAAAATAAAATATGCGGGGCGAACCAAAAAAAAAAAAAGGAAAAGGCAGCGTCTGACCAAAGGATTGGCGACAGCAAACAGCGTCTGTACTCCATTGGAGCGGCTGAAGATGTAGAAGGAAAACTATAAACCCTCCAGATGGCAAGGGGAAACCGCTGAAGTATCTCTCCCTCGAAAACCATACAATTATGAACAATGAAGAAAATACACGGCCCTTAGTCTCCGGCAACACAAGGGTGCTAAGAATCCCCGGAGGTAAAACAAAAAGAAATCTTAATATCGGTACCTGGAATGTAAGAAGTCTCTATGAACCGGGAAAACTGGCTAATACAATAAACGAAATGAACCATTATAACATAGACATATTGGGTGTAAGCGAAACATGGTGGCCCGATAATGGTGATTTCACATCCAACAATATGAAGATATACCACTCTGGCAATCAGAATAACAACCACAGGAGTGGAGTTGGAATTATAGTAAAAAACAATATTGCAAGTTCTGTAAAAGGATTTATACCAAAATCAGATAGAACAATGCTCCTTAAAATAGAAGCAAAACCAATGAATATAAATATAATACAAGTATACGCCCCAACTGCAGATAAAAGCGATGAGGAAATTGAAGCATTCTATGATGAGATCATATATTTATTGAAAACGACGAAATCCCACGAAATAAACATTATACAAGGCGACTTCAACGCAAAAGTTGGAGAAGAACCTGTATCAGGTGTAACAGGAAATTATGGACTTGGAAATCGAAATGAAAGAGGAGATAGACTCATTCAACTATGCCAAGAATATAAAATGAAAATAACGAACACATTTTTCTGTCTTCCAAAAAGAAGACTATATACTTGGAAATCTCCACAAGATCGGAAAGATAACATCGTGAGGAATCAAATAGATTATATAATCATAAATAAACGGTTTTTCTCTTGCATAAAGAAAACATCGACATATCCAGGAGCTGATGTACCATCCGATCATAATCTCTTAATGACGAAAATGTGCTGCAAAATATCACTATCAAAGAAAAAAAATGGGCGAAAAAAATTTGCTGTTGAAAAACTGGATAACCACGATACACACACAATTGTGAAGCAACATATAAATCGTGAACTACACAATATTAACAGAGATGATGTAGAGAGCATTTGGTATTCTATCAAGCACTCATTAAAATTTATTGCCAGCAACAATCTAGGAAACTACAAAAAAACCTAAAAATAAAGAATGGATGACGAACGACATACTCAAATTAATGGAAGAACGTCGAAAGTACAAACATACAAATTATGAATTATATTTTGAGCTTCATAGAGAAATACAATCGACAATACGCATTGCAAAAATTGAGCACTTAAATAGTCAATGTCAGGAAATTGAACGTCTCCAACAGCTTCACGATGACTTCAATTTACACAAAAAACTTAAGGAAGCCGCTGGAGTACGATTTAAGTCAATACCGAAAGTACTATACGTTAACAACAAAGCCGTCTTTGATACAAATGAAAAGAAAATAGTGTGGAGTGAATACATAAGACAGATATTTAATGACAATAACCGATCGGTCAACGTTCCAGCTAACCAACAATCGCTCACTGGGAACCCAATCACTAAATCTGAGGTGGAATGTGCAATAAAATTACTACGTAATAAAAAAAGCTGTGGACCAGACGAAATTCCCGCCGAATTGTTAAAATTAATAGATGACGAAAACCTACAGCTTTTGGTAGTGCTATTTAATTACATATATGACTCAGGCCGATATCCTCAAGACTGGCTGAAATCAACTTTCATCACAATTCCAAAGAAGAGCCACCCAAGACAATGTAGCGACTACAGACTTATAAGTTTAATGAGCCACGCTCTCAAAATTTTTCTAAGAATCATTCACTCCAGAATTTATAAAAAATGTGAAGAAGCCATGGGACTATCTCAATTTGGATTTAAAGAAGGCATGGGTACAAGAGAAGCCCTACTCTCTATTCAAGTGTTAATACAGAAATGCAGAAATGTACATAAAGATGTTTACCTATGTTTTGTGGATTACGAAAAAGCCTTCGACACCGTACAACATGACAAAATGGTGGAAATCCTCACATCTATTGGCATCCAAGGAAAAGAATTACAATGCATCAAGCAACTATATTGGAACCAAACAGCACAAGTCGACATTAATGGAGAACTGACAGAATGCATTGCAATATCGAAAGGAGTTAGACAAGGTTGTATATTGTCGCCATTATTATTCAATATCTATACCGAAAGAATTTTTGAAGAATCAATGTCCAACGCTCGTAAAGGCGTATATATTGGTGGAAAATTCGTCAACAATATCAGATATGCAGATGATACCACTTTAATTGCGAGTAGTGTATCAGAACTACAATTTCTTTTGAGTCGGCTAAATTCCTATAGCGAAAAGTATGGGTTAAAGATTAATATATCAAAAACTAAATATATGGTCTAGAAACCAAAGTACAACCGAAATATATATAAATAATACACATATCGATAAAGTACAGAACTTTAAATATCTTGGCGTCAAAATAAATGAAAACTGGGACAACTCGAAAGAAATACGATGCAGAATTGAAATGGCAAGAGATGCATTTTTCAAATACAAAAACATTTTATGTAGTCATGACATAAATATGGAAACAAAAATACGATTTATTAAAACTTATATCTGGTCGGTTCTGCTGTACGGCTCAGAAGTATGGACACTAAAAACCGCTGAAATAAAGAAATTGGAAGCCTTTGAAATGTGGATCTACCGTCGTATCCTAAAAATTCCATGGACACATCTAACACCAAATTCTGTGGTTCTTTCAAGGGTTAACCGTCAACGGGAACTCATTGGAACAATAAAAAGAAGAAAAACATCATATCTTGGACATGTAATGAGGAACGCAAAATACAAACTGCTCCAAACCATAATCACTGGAACAATAGAAGGGAAGCCATCCAGAGGACGGAAAGAAATATCATGGATTGACAATATTCTTAAATGGACCGGCATTGGAAATATCTCAACCCTACTGAGTGAAGCCAGAAATAGAGACACCTTTATGGAGATCATGGAAAATATATAAACATACCTTAAAATTTGTAACAGATAATTATATATAATTGTATTGGTCGCTTATATTCGGAGATCGAATATGCAAATAAAGAAGAAGAGTACTTTTCGTACGAATTTCAATAACTATCTCAATCCTCCACTCCAACAGTAATCTTAATTCTATATTTCAGAATTTTAGCTCGATACGTGCACCACATCCAAACTGTACCAAATTTAGTACAATTTAGTACTTTTTTACGAATTTCCAAAACTACCTCAATCCTATACTCCAACAGTAATCTTATTTCCAAATTTCACAATTCCATCTCTATCCGTTCAAAAAAATCCTAATATTACAAAATGTAGTACCCACGCTCCAACAATAATCTATATTCCAAATGTGAGGATTTCAACTCCATCCGTTCTACAGATCCAAATTGTACCAAATTTAGTACAATTTAGTAATTTTCGCCACAAAAGTACGAATTTCCAATACTCGAGTTTCCCATACTCCAACAGTAATCATATGCCAAATTTCACGATTCTAGCCCTATCCGTTCACCCTAATCCAAATTTTACCAAATTTAATAATATTGTGTCCTTTTCGTACACTTAAGTACGAATTTTCAAAACTACCTCAATCCTACACTCCAACAACAATCTTAATTCCAAATACCAGAATTCCAGCTCTATCCGTTCTCTAAAATCCAAATTGTACCAAATTTAGTACCATTTAAAACTATTCGTGTACATTAATATGAATTTCCAATACTCGAATTTCTCATACTCCAACAATAATCACTATTTCAAATTTAACTTTTCTGGATCTTTCCGTTCACCACAATCCAAATTGTACCAAATTTAGTACCATTTAATGTTTTTCGTACAATCCTAAATTTGAAAAGTAATCTTTATTTAAAATTTCAGGTTTTCAGCTCTATACGTTCACCCAAACCCAAATTGTACCAAATTTAGTACCATGTACCTCCATATCTCAATCCCACACTCCAGCAGTAATCTATATTCCAAATGTGAGAATTTCAACCCCATCCCTTCTACAAATCCAAATTTAACCAAATTTAGTACCATTTAGTACTTTTCGCATACTCCAACAGTAATTATATTCCAAATTTCAGGATTCCAGCTCTATCCGTTCACCTAATCCAAATTTTACCAAATTTGGTACTATTTTGTCCTTTTCGGACACTTAAGTACGAATTTCCAAAACTACCTCAATCCTACACTCCAACAACAATCTCAATTCCAAATCTATCCGTTCTCTAAAATCCAAATTGTACCAAATTTAGTACCATTTAAAACTCTTCTTGTACATTAGTATGAATTTCCAAAACTTTCTTATACTCCAACAATAATCAACAACATCCCATACGGGACAAGGAGGACTTCTCTCATATCAATGAGTGCACCCCGATTCATATTTAGCTCAATGATATGGGACCTACTGTTTATCGCCGAGTTCGAACGGCGTGTTTTAAGACACCACCTGTAGAGAAGTTTTTCAAGGCTGAAATACTCAGGAAATGTCGCCAACATTACGGAGGGGTTTTTGCCACCGTTGAAAAATGTTTGATGTTGCCTGGCCGGGGAATCGAACCCCCGAACTTCTGCGTGCAAGGCGGGCGTGCATACCATTGCACCACGGTGGCACCTCCCATACAAAACATTGTGCGCACGATAACTCTTGAAGGGAGTGACCGATTTGGTCCACACATTACACGTCCTAATATATCTACAAGATATAGATCAGGTGCGAATATTGGCAATATTCTTCTACTCCTTCCGGTTCCTCCCACACAAAACTTCTAATACGTTCACTTTAAGACCTGTTCTCGAATCACTTCGACTTTTGTTGAAGCAACTGCCTCCATTACGAAGGTAAAAGTTTTTTAGGGGTAAATCCATACGAATCCATGAAATGATCAACCGATTTGGTTCAAATTTTGGCTTTCTTCATATTTTATCCAAACTTAGTTTCAGTTCGGAGATAGGCAATACCGGTCCACAACTTCCGGTACTTCCCCCCCCCCCCCCAATATTAAAAAAATTTCACTAAAATGCTATGCACGACATCTTTTCAACGGGCTGAGGGTATATCTCTGTCGGCAAAGTCGACTGATACTTTTATACTTGTTTTTAAAATAATTCCCCAGCAGGGCAACAACACTTTTTCAATGGTGGCAAAATACCCTTCAGTAATATTGGCGACATTTTCCGGGTATTTCAGTCATGTGAAACTTCTCTACAAGTGGTGTCTTAAGACATGCCGTTCGGATTTCGAGATAAGCTGTCGGACCCATATCATTGAGCGAATATGAATCAGGTTACACTCACTCATTGATATGAAAGAAGTCCCCTTGACCCTTCTAAGATGTTTGTGAAAAAATTATTATATTATTATATAAGCATGGTGTGATGCGGTGCTTGAATCCACAAAGTTATTTCTTACACACGATTCTGAAACAACAATGTTCATAGATGAGAAATATCATAACACAAACGAAAAATCGATGGAGACACTTTTGAATATATCGCGGTCAAAGTTCATATTTTTAGGGTTTTTTAAGATTTTCACGTTTAGGCTTGCAACAGCCTGGGACGTAGCCAGAAATGTATTCCAACACCATTTCGGTGGGCCCAACGCAGAAAATTTGATGTTTTGTGGGTAAAATATACAAAAATGTCTAAAAATTACCATTTCGGGAGGGTGGACAGGCCCAACAGACCACCCCCCTTGGCTACGTCGCACAGTGGTTCAGAATCGTTTTTTCCTGGTCAAAATTCTGTAACTTTTGAACGAATAGAGATATATTCATAATTCTTTTTTGTTAGACAGATAACACAATAAGCTTTCAGACGAATTATAAGCGGTAAAGTTCGGTCGTGTAGCTGCAGAGAAATTCAAGGTCAAAGTTAAACTTTTGAGTTTTTTAACTATTTTTCATCAAAATATGAGTGTTTTTGTGGTTTTTATATCTTCCTATGTATTAAAGATGGTCAAACACCAACAAATAAACAAAATAATTACCAAAAAAACAAAAAAAAAAATTCGAAAAAAAATTTTTTCAAAAATTTGTAAAAAAAAAATTTTACAAAAAAAAAATTAATTTTTTTCAAAAATTAAAAAAATTCTCCTTGGGTTTTAATAAAACTTATATAACTCGTATAAAAACTCATATACTCAAAAAAGTTGTAATTTGTGTCAACAAAACTGTAATTCATATGGAAACAGTATAGAAAAACACACATTTTTACCCATGTAATTTCAATAAATTGAAAAAAGTGTTAAACGGACGGAACGGGACGGGTACAAAAGTATATATGGGCTAGAAGAGGAGACTTTCGGGCATATTTCTGTGAAAACAGAACTTTGTTCCATGTTGTTCCACAAAAGTTCTAGTCCACTAAATTTGGAATTTCCTAAAATTTAGTACCCGAGGAAAAATTAAATAGATCATGTTGTGTAAACGCTACGGTAATTTACTAAAACGATTTTTAAAGGCCACAGTCCTACCTACCTTACAAAAAAACAATGAACACAATAACTGTTATAGTTTCAGAGAAATAGCTTCGTCTTTCTCCAGAAATTTGCAAAAAGTACGCATTTCCCAAAAATGGGGGAAATGCTCGTCTTTTGTGGCCTAATTTGGGCCTAATTTGTTGGTTTTCTTAGTTTCAATATGTTTACTATCGAATTCCATATAGAAGTTTAATATCTTTGACAAAACAAAATTTTGATTTTTGGCCAGGAAAATCGATTCCTGAACCATTGTGCGTCGGTGGCAACACAAATACAATATTAATGTCAAGCATTTTTTCATTCTTTCATTACACTTGCTTTGCTAGTCTAACGACTTGTGGAATTCATTCAGTTTATCTATTCTATTTTGGGATTGTTCGTTGACTCTGGAGAAACCTATCAACTTTGATGCTTTTGTTTTTTAATTAGTTCATTGACAATAACTTTTTGCATTCTTCGGTCGGTCACTTTTCATTTTATATTTTGTTTTTTTTTTCTTCTCTTTTACATTAGAGGCTCTTTGCAATTATGGAAATTGAGGTAATAAAAACATGTTTGCAAAATGTGTACCATCTACGATATTATGGAGGGTATATTATATTTGTGTTTCGGTTTGTAGTTCATTGAAATGCAGTTTTGAGAACAACAAAGAGATCAGTATAAAATTCTACGTTCATGTATACATGTCCGGTCGTCCCCAGCAAAATGCTCGATGACAAATCATGAGTTGAATCATGGGTGCAAGTGACATGGCATCGATGAAAATTAGTGTGAACCACGATGAAATTTAATAGGGAGTGATACATGCTTTCACGAATTGTCATTGCATTTTGCATCAGTTCATTGTCATGGCAATTTGCACCAATGCATTGGATCTGGATTTTCAACAATCAGAAATAAAATTTGCGGACTAATTATGTAATTTGGTGAATACAATACACAGATAATTTCTATCACCAGATGTAATTTTTCTTTATTTTTATGTAATTTTCAAGAATATTATGTTTATGTGTTTTTAATATATTTCATTCGCACACATTTTCGTTTCTACATACAGAGGCTGTTAATTCCTTTGTTACACAATTTTATATTTGTAAGGGCTTTTACAATTCATAGAGCGCAATTTCAGTTTTAATTTTGCAGTCCCAACTTCGAGGTTGAATGTCAAATAAAAGGGATATTATGAGATAATTATATAATAACGAAGTCTGTATACTTAATTTACCCCTTTCCGCACAGTTATAACCAAACATTTATCAATTATGAAAAATTTTGTACCTATTTTAAAAAACCGGTTTGAACCGGTTAACCGGTTTTGAAAATGTATGAAAACCGAAAACCGGTTATTGAAAAAATTTAAAATTTTGGTTAACCGAAAACCGTTTTGTGTGAAAACCCGGTTATTTGCACACCCTAGTCACTATCCGCTTGTGCTTAAAAGCGGGCCAGTAAGCCGTAACAAATTGTAAAAAATGATATTCATGGGGTGACAATTTTTGTTCGTTATAATCGTGGTCGTTTTAAGATGTTGAATGTGTATACAAATATTAAGAAAAATTCTTTGTGAACACAAAACTTTGTTCGTTATAAACGTAGTTTCTTATAACCGATGTTTGCTTTATCCGAAATTTACTGTGTAATTCTTTGTTTTAGCTTACTTTTGCATGTAAAGCATTAACAAATTATAAAAACAGGCCAAATTACCTATAGTGAAATGTTTGCACGAGGTAATAGTGTTGGTCAAGGATAGTGTCAATAATTGTTGATAATGATCGGATAGTATTTAGCGTGTAAAATTGACCATACCTTTTGTAAGAAAATATCCAAATTTCTAACTAAACTTGAAAACCAACTATTAACCTCTGACTTGATGCGAAATATATCAATCTTGCAGTTAGATAAAGGAGTTATTGTCTAACATCATGGTGCGCCTGAAACAAATTTATATGGATTCTGAGTCTACAATGTTCATAGATGAGAAAATTCAAAAAAAAAAAACCAAACAAATCGTCGAAGGAATTTCTAAATAAATCGCGGTCAAAGTTCACATTTTTAGGGTTTTTTTGGTTTTTACGATTTTGCTTGGAAACCGCAAGTCCTATTGAAATGGAATTAGAGCAAATTTTGTAGCTATCGAAATTCTCTAGATTTGAGCTTTATAATATTTTCGTAGGTTTTACCATTTTTGAGATATAAAAGTTCAAATTCGGACAATGCTCTGACTGAATCACCTCCTTATAAAACAATGTAATGTACTAATTTTAAATGAAAACCGCTTACACCTGGGAAGTTTTAGAGAATTCTAAAACAACAAATCTGAATTACAGCACGATTTTAGATGTGGCCTTAAACTTGGATAAAGCACAGAAGTTTCAACTTTAACGGAGGTAGAACCTAGTAATAGGCATAGTCCATTTTTGGAACTCGATCTAATACTGAAAACATTCCTTTTAATAGTTTTCGCCAACCAGCCATTTTAGTTGGACACCGTAGGATTTTTATATATTTTGCGTTATGTCAGGAACAATGGACTTGATCATGCAAAAATCATTAAAAGGACTACCGTCGACGAAAAATGCACTTAAGCAAAAATTTTGAACTTTTGTGAAGGATCTGCCGAAATCAGTTGTCCGATATTGAGAAAAATATTACGGTGTGATGTGACCCATGTCAATCATACCGATCGATATGAATTATGCCCACCAAATAAATACACTTTCTTGCAAAGTTTCGCCCAAATCAGATACTCTATTCATAAGTAATCGTGTTGATCAGTTCTAGTAGGTGCTGACAGGGTTTTCCGGATATTTGAATCATTATCTAAGGAAGTAAGAACTTGCCACCTATAAAAATCTACGGTCGTTTTGGGGGTTGCAAGGATAACTCGCTGCAAAAATGTTCAAAACTATGCGAGACGTTTATTTAAACTAAACTTTTGCAAGAATTTTTTAAATTTTTGTGGGAGGTATCCTGAATGGTGGATCGATATATTACGACGTTCAAATCGGTTACTCCCTTGATTCGCACCATTTGTAAACTTTTGTGTTTTTTATTAAAGTGTAATAAGGTGTATTTCCCCGTCAGCCTAACCGTCAGACCGAATTACCTATAATTTGGCATTTAGGGTTCCTAGTGATCAACAAACTTATATCTTAAAGGATATGGGCATAGGTCCATGTTTTGGTATAGTCCTCATATAACGGTACCTCCCGATTTTCGGTATTTTGAGAATTTTAGCCACAATTTGTAACCGAACTATCTGCAATTTGACATTTGAGGTTCTCAGTGGTTATTAAACATCTCCACCAAACATCGTCAACATAGGTCCATGTTTTGGTATAGCCCCCATATATCGGTACCAACCGATTTTCGGTATTTTGAGAATTTTAGCTAAAATGTTTAACCGAACTAGCTGCAATTTGCCATTTGAGGTTCTCAGTGGTCATGAAATATCTCCACTAAACATCGTCAACATAGGTCCATGTTTTGGTATAGCCCCCATATAACGGTACCTCCCGATTTTCGGTATTTTGAGAATTTTAGCCACAATTTGTAACCGAACTATCTGCAATTTGATATTTGAGGCTTTCAGTGATCATTAAACATCTCCACTAAATATCGTCAACATAGGTCCATGTTTTGGTATGGCCCCCTTATAACCGTACCTCCCGATTTTCGGTATTTTGAGCATTTTAGTTACAATTTTTAACCGAACTAGCTGTAATTTGACATTTGAGTTTCTCAGTGGTCATAAAACATTTCCACGAAACATCGTCAACATAGGTCCATGTTTTGGTATAGTCCCCATATATCGGTACCTCCCGATTTTCGGTATTTTGGGAATTTTAGCTACAATTTTCAACTGAATTAGCTGTAATTTGCCATTTGAGGTTCTCAGTGGTCATGAAATATCTCCACCAAACGTCGTCAACATAGGTCCATGTTTTGGTATAGCCCCCATATATCGGTACCTCCCGATTTTCGGTATTTTGAAAATTTTAGCCACAATTTGTAACCGAAATAGCTGTAATTTGCCATTTGAGGTTTTCAGTGGTCATGAAATATCTCCACCAAACATCGTCAACATAGGTCCATGTTTTGGTATAGCCCCCATATATAGGTACCTCCCGATTTTCGGTATTTTGAGAATTTTAGCTACAATTTTTAACCGAACTAGCTGTAATTTGCCATTTGAGGTTCTCAGTGGTCATGAAACATCTCCACCAAACATCGTCAACATAGGTCCATGTTTTGGTATAGCCCCCAAATAACGGTACATCCCGATTTTCAGTATTTTGAGTATTTTAGCTACAGTTTTTAACCGAAATAGCTGTAATTTGACATTTAAAGTTCTCAGTGGTCATAAAACATCTCCAACGAAACATCGTCAACATAGGTCCATGTTTTGGTATAGCCCCCATATAACGGTATCTCCCGATTTTCGGTATTTTGAGAATTTTAGCTGCAATTTTTAACCGAACTAGCTGTAATGATCGGTATTTTGAGAATTTTAGCTACAATTTTGTCTATTCAAAAATAATCGTCAATTTAGGTCCATGTTTTGGTATATCCCCCATATAACTGTACCTCCCGATTTTCTGGAATTTTCAGTGGTCACGAAATTTCTTCAATAAAATTCGTCAACATGGGTCCATTTTTGAGGGTCTACATTGTTTTGATGAAACTACCTGCAATTTGACTCTTGAAGTTCCCTGCAGCTATAAAACTTTTCCGCCAAAAAAATTAATGATAGGTTGACTCTTTGATATAGCCCCGTAGGTGGTACCTTTCACCTAGCTGAGCACATTTTTTTAGATTAGATTAGATAACACTGTGCAACAAAATGCAGGTGAAAGTCTGGGGCACGGAAAATTCCTCATGGGGAAGAAATGCCATGGTGAGTATAATATGAACCCCGAAGGACAGATCCGCCGTGAGTCGAACTTTCGCGTTATGGCGTGATGAAATTTTTGTTAGAGACCCTGTGGGCCATCAGGAATTAGCGTTATATCTTTGTTCACTGTTGCTTAAGTGCTCTACAAAAAAAAACAAACAAAGATATAATGCTAATTCATGATGGCTTATATGGTCTCTTGCAAAAACTTCATTACGCCATAACGCGGAATTTCGACTCACGGCGCATCTGTCCTTCGGGTTTTTAATATACACACACAAATGGCTTTCATCTCCAAAAGGAATTATCTCTGCCCCAACATTTGTGTTCACAGTGTAATTTAAGCAATAGTGGGAGGCAGTAGGAGTCTATCCGTTGTCGAAAAGTTGTTCCACCTAAAATTGTGAAAGGACCCTAATTATTCCATTTTAATTAAGACTATTTTATGGTGGAGGGAATAAAAAGTTCGGCCCGGCCAAACTTAACGACTTTTTACTTGTTATTATTTATGAGTGTATTCCAATTGGTTAAAGGGCTGAAAATTTAAATCTTTTAAATAACTGAACCGTATAACGACCGTACCTATGTCTTCCCTTTAACAATTTCCGTTTCTTACTTTATTACTTCCTACTTTTTCTTCAGTTGAATCCTTTCTTTTATTTATATTTGTTAAAATGTTTGCGTTTCTTTTCCTGGAAAATACTTCAAATCAATTTTGCCGACCACTTATTTGACTTGCAAAAATTTTGCACAACAGAAAAGAAGGTTGTTTTGTTATTGGAACACTTCGTTGAATGGTCATTAATAACAAAACATCATAAACAGAAGTCAAAACTTGACAGTTGCTCGTCTTGAAGTCACTTATTGTTCACTGTTTGAGGGTTTTCTTGAAAAAAATAAAAAACGTACACCAAAATATTCTTTGGTCTTTAATAACACTGTGATACAAAAGTGGACAACATTTTTTTGCAGGATTTCTGATGCACAAATTCGGTTTTGTGGGAGTCCATAGAAGACGAAAATACCTTTGGTTTCTTTGGGTCACTTCGGGTTTTGATTTTATAACGGTATATGTAGTGAAAAATGGGGTTTCTTGGATTTTCAAATTTAAACGGACATTACTTCTTTTTGCCACATCCGATTTGCACACACTGTTTTTCATTATAAAGGGGAGAGTAAAGCATTTCGAACAAGCCATAGATTTTTAAAATCGGTTAACAAATGGCTAAGTAATAGTGGTTTAAGTGTGACAAAAACGCATTAAAAAACAGTAAAATGTTTTTCTTTGTGCTCTAGGCTGCGTAAACGACACCTAACAGTACAATTATTTACAGTTAACAAGTAGGAAATTTAGTTGGCTTTCCAAAATGGGAAAATCCAACGAAATCGGTTGAAAAATTAATGCGTTATGGCATTTTTTGTGTTTTAACTTTTTGGTTTTTTTCATATTTTCCTTTATAAAATATGGGTATCTTAGTATGTATGATTCTAATTGTGATTATCCTGCTTAACAATTACGTACAAGGTATCAATGTTTTTAAAGGAAAATATGAAAAAAAAAAACAAAAAGTTGAAACACAAAAAATGCCATAACGCATTCATTTTTCAACCGATTTCGTTGGTTTTTCCCATTTTGGAAAGCCAACTAAATTTCATATTTGCTAACTGTAAATAATTGTACTGTTAGGTGTCATTTACGCAGCCTAGAGCACAAGGAAAAACATTTTTCTGTTTTTTAATGCGTTTTTGTCACACTTAAACCACTATTACTTAGCCATTTGTTAACCGATTTTAAAAATCTATGGCTTGTTCGAAAGGCATTACTCTCCCCTTTATAATGAAAAACAGTGTGTGCAAATCGGTTATAAAATGAAAAACGAAGTGACCCAAAGAAACCAAAGGTATTTTCGTCTTTTGTGGACTTCCACAAAACCGAATTTATGCATTAGAACCCCTGCAAATTTTCACTGTAGCACAGTGTAATTAATAAGTGAAGTAATGGAAATGGTGCTTAGCCATTAAGTTTTTTCTTTGAACTGTCTCAAAAATCTCCGAGTTTTGTCCGAAATTATTTTAGGGCCAAATTCTTAAGAGACAGATGATAAACAAGTATATTGAAAAATTTAACTATGTTCAACATCTTATCTAAAATAACCAAATAATACATGGTCAAACATTCTGCGACTCAAATTTTGTAGAAATGCCCTACAAAATGTGCACACACCCATTGTGTTGCACAAAAAACTTCTTCAATAAGCACCAACATGGAATTTAGTTTGAGTTACAATAAGAGTCATTCACACATAGATATATGTTCCGTTCCAGAACCAAAATTCAGTAATATCTATTGGAAAATATGGCAAAACCTTCAATATGTCTCCAATCATGGGGTACCCTTATAAGAGGTTTTAAATTTTAATAGAATCGATTACCCAATCAGAAACGATGTGCAAAAAAAAACTATTAAAAAATTTAACTAACACCTTCCTTCCTTAACGTTATGCAAACATTCATCATTTAATTTTTTTCTTTAATTTAAAGAGTGCATTAAATTTAATGACACAGTGAGTAAGCCTATCGTGAAATCCTTACCATACCTCGCTCATACTCATTACTTTCGTATTTTTAATATATTACATTGCATTGCATTTCGTATTTTAATTTCATTAAAAATATCGCGGGTTTTCATTTGCGGGAAATAATTAAATTTAATTGCATGTTAAATTTTCTGCAATCAGTACTGAATAATTGTAAATGTGGTTGAAAAATCTCTTGTTAAAACCAGGGTTTCGGAGTCGGAGTCTACGAGTCGGAGTCGAGAAATTTTGCTGGAGTCGGAGTCTGAGTCGAAAAAAATAACTCGGCTCCGACTCCTGGCAATTTCTTCTACATTATAGAAATGTAACACTAAATTCGGCACACCACATTTTTTCAAATAACCATGTATTATTTGGTCATTTTAGATAAGATGTTGAACATAGTTCAATTTTTCAATATACTTGTTTATCAACTGTCTCTTAAGAATTTGACCCTTAATTAATTTCGGACAAAACTCTAAGATTTTTGAGACAGTTTTCTTTGAATTTAATTGCTAAGCATAATTTCCATTTCTTCATCTTTGAGTTATTAAAGACCAAAGAATATTTTGGTGTACGTTTTTTATTTTTTTCAACGCACAATAACATGCGTAATATACTAACAAGTCGCAATTGCAATAATTTATAACAGCTTTGAAGTGTTGTGTTTATCAAGTTGTCTCTTTTTATAGCTATCTACAACGTGAACACATGCTATCTCATAATTTTGCAAACAACTGGCATACATTCAGAGATGCAGAACAATGTATGTTTGTTTAACAAAAACGTAGATTTTTCAACTTTAAGTACCAAAAGTTGCATTTTAGTTTCGAACGTTATGTGAAGAGGAGAATAAACAAACAGAAATAATTTCAGCAGCAAAAATGTCGACACAAATGAACAGTTCAAACAAAAGAAAACATAATGCTGATTGGGAACGTGAAGATTGGGCAAAAGGTATCACATTAATTATTTCAAAGCTTAAATACATTCTAATATATGTGTATTTTTGGTTTAGGATGGCTGAAACCTATAACTTTTGCGCCAGAGGCTTTTCGACAAGCCAATGATGTGAAAATGGTTCTTGGTGTGTTGCTTGTTCATGCGCAGTTTATTCTCAAAAAAAAAAAAAAAATGCTTAAAGAAGCATAGTGAATCTATGAAACATAAAAGTAATTTTGATTTATGCAAAAAATAAATTGCATAATTATGGTAAGCATTAAAACTTAAATTTGTTAACACAATACATTGAAATACTCTTCTACTTATTTCTTCTAGGAATTGTTTGCGACAAAACTGAAGAAAAACTAGCAATCTTTACAGCAAGCCATACGTCAATTCCTTGTGCTGATCATCTCACCGACATGCTAAAAACTCTTTCAATAAAAGAGTTTGATAAACTTAGATTGCATCGGACGAAATGTACTGCTCCTGTTTTACTTTCCAAGTTAATAAATGATGTTGGCGTGTCTAAATATTCTTTAATATTAGATGTATAACAGACGTTTCTGGATGAGCATGTGCAACTCGCAGGGGTTTATATGGACTCATGAGTGAAGATAATCCACAATTGTTGGTAGTAAAATGTACTTGTCGTTCTTTACATCCATGTTGCTTTGATGCTTCTAAAGCTTTTCCACCAGGCGTAGAATATTTAGTTAAGGAAATTTATAACTATTTCAGCAACAGTCCCCTACGTATTATTAAATACAAACGTGCATTTAATTTAATAAATACTGGCAGCACCGACGTAGCCAGGGGGGGGGCCCGGGGGGCCCGGGCCCCCCCCCCCCCCCGAAATGATTTTAGTTCCCATAGGATATTAGCTTATGTTACACATTTTTAAATTTTTGAGTAAAATTTTAAACTGTTTTAAATTGTTCAAGAAATATGTAAAGTAGTTGGAAGTATTACACATAATTATTTAACTACATTGGTATACTTATTATCCAACATATTTGAAAATATAAAAATAATGAACAAGTTAGGCTTTTTGATCAATTTTATGCATTGTTATTGTTAAGTTTTAAGGTAAGTATTACTTAGTTCAGAACAAAACGTTTATATGTATTTATTGAACGTTTGTAACATATTACGTCCAATACTTTGGGTTATAAACAACATCCACAAAAGAACATTTTTGTGATATTTTGTTTTTGAAATTTTTTATAAGAGCAATTCAAAGGTGTTTGTATATTTTCTCTAACACGTTTTTATAATGAACTATTTTGAAATTCATAACAATTACAAATTCTTTATTATGTTTGAAATTTGCAATAGAAAAACTATATCAACCATTTTTATGATCTAATTTCTGTTCCACCGCAGTGTCGTAAATGTCTATTGGACAAAAATATTTTTCTGTCGAATTTTGTTTTGTTAGACCTTTCGAATGTTAACAAAATCAAAATTATTGAGCTTGAGGTCAATGTTTATATTTTACTAGCTGAACCCGGAGCGCTTCGCTACCCCGAATAAGGTAAACCATATTTTGACAAATTTATTTGTAGGCCAATTTTCGTCACTCATTCATTAAAATCGGGTATATAAAGCGTGTTTGGTGCATCAAATACATGAAATGAACCGATTTCAATATAATTTGTCAAATTGGTTTCTAGACCAAATTCCTGCACACATCCAAAATTTGGAGACATTATCTGTTACCATTCTATAGATATATGTATAAAAAATCTAAATTTTTGGAGGTACCTCCGATTCTGATGCTATTTTTCCGGATCAACACGGAATTTCAGAAAATTTTATAGCCTATGTTACTTTCAGACCATGTAGTGATATACTCTGAAAATTTCAGGAAGATCAGTTCAGCGGTTTTTGAGTCCATAAACTTCAAACAAACAAACAAACGTACAAATATTTTCAATGATTTTTCTGTCGATTACTCTCTGAATAAAACCAGAAGAAAACGGAGTACCTTCAACTTTGCTGACAGGAATATACCCTGAGCCTGTGTGAATTGAAACTTTCATCTATCGAATAGAATACACAGCCAAAATACTTAAACCCAAAAACTATGTATTAGGAGATTTTCAGAAATTTGTAGCCATTTTGGACATATGAACTTGCAAACAAAATATGCGGAGGAAGTATGGAGAAATGGACTGGACCGACATAGTTCATTTTGGGAGTAGATCTTATTTTGGGAGTCATTCATTTTAAAAGATATTGCGCCCACCAGTCATTTCAGTTCGCCACAGTAAAATTTTCATCTTTTGACCCTTATGTCAGGAAATATGGACTTGGCCACGACAAAAAACATAATACCGCTCTAAACACAAGGAATACCTTCAGTAAAAATTTCTAATGATCCTCAAATAAACCTTAAACTGCATATTAACAACTATTTTGAAGGTTTGTGAGGGAGGTACCCCAGTACGGCCATTTTCGAACAAAAACTAAGTTTGGAAAAAATATTACTAAATCCAAAGTTTGGACCAAATCTGTTGCTCCATTTAAGAAAACTCGCGCATACCACTTTAGCTAAAATTCTTGAATTTTGGGGGGAAAATACCAGAAAAAGTAGACCGAAAAGCACCAGCTTCGAATCTTGTATATTTAAGGCTCGCTGAAATATTGCCATAAACAAAGTTTGGACCAACACAGTATCCGGATCGAAAGTTGTCGTGCGCACTAGCCACTACACATGATTGCCTTAGGTGTTCTTTACAACTTTGAGCCATTTTCTCTGGAAGTATATACTTGCCTCTGAAAAATTTTACTGTAGTAATAGGGGCCCCGAGAAAACTTGTTGCAAAAAAGCAAAGCGTTTCCAGAGAGTTCTTTTTATTTATTAATTTATTTTATATATTTTATATTTTTCATATTTTTACTTATAATTATTATTAGCATAAAGGAAGTGAAGCCATGACCATTGAGGTCTTAAGCTTACACAGCTTATCAAGGGAGGTCTTAAACTGCACTTCGCTGAAAATTTTTGAAATACTTTGGGGAAGTTTGTCTGCCCATCTTCGAAGTTGATCAAAATATCACGAAAGCCAAATTTTGGACAGAATCGGTTGACATATTTGAGAATTATCGTGATCTCCCCAGACGAACGGACATAGCTAAGTCGACTCCAAGTTTTCTGAAACAGATTTCCTCCAAACACACTTTGGCCCTAAAGCCATTATTTCGATGAGGCACATTTTGGCTAAAGGCTGAGAGTATAAAAAATGTAGATTGGGAAAAGTTGTGTTTATGGATTTTTGCTAAAAGAATGTATACAGGTATATACCTTGGATTGGGCGACATAATTTCATTTTAAAAGAATTTAAGACTGGATTCCAGAGTTTCCCTTGTTCCTGATCAATTTATGAGAAGATCCAGGATAGGAAACCAGAATTTCTATAAGTGAAGTCCGACGATTGGACGCCAAAATTAGTTTATTGACAGATGCATGATTAGGCGACAGAATTTGTCAGTTACATAACCGCGATTAGGTGCTAGAATTTCTTGATGGATAGACTAACTAATGCTTAGCATTGGTTCTCGGTCTTCAGAAATTCTTTGTGATAAGTTACATCGGTTTTTTGCATATATTTGAAAATTATAATGTTAAGATATTTGAAAATTAAATGTTATGATATTTCTAAGGTTTTCCAATTGTATTGGCTTTCGTTTGGTCTTACCGAACTGATATCACTGAATTTCATAACATTCACTGTAGTTGTGAATTATTTGATAAATGATACGCCCAAAAATATGTGGTATTATTAATAACACTGTGCTACAGTGAAAATTTGCAGGGGTTCTAATGCATAAATTCGGTTTTGTGGGAGTCCACAGAAGACGAAAATACCTTTGTTTTCTCTGGGTCACTTCGGTTTTTCATTTTATAACGGTAAATGCAGTGAAAAATGGGCTTTCTTGGATTTTCAACTTTAAACGGACATTACTTCTTTTTTCCATAACCGATTTGCACACACTGTTTTTCATTATAAAGGGGAGAGTAATGCCTTTCGAACAAGCCATAGATTTTTAAAATCGGTTAACAAATGGCTAAGTAATAGTGGTTTAATTGTGACAAAAACGCATTAAAAACAGTAAAATGTTTTTCCATGTGCTCTAGGCTGCGTAAATGATACCTAACAGTACAATTATTTACAGTTAGCAAGTAGTAAATTTAGTTGGCTTTCCAAAATGGGAAAAACCAACGAAATCGGTTGAAAAATGAATGCGTTATGGCATTTTTTGTGTTTCAACTTTTTGGTTTTTCTTCATATTTTCCTTTATAAAACATTGATACCTTGTGCGTAATAGTTAAGCAGGATAATCATAATTAGAATCATACATGCTAAGATACCCATCTTTTATAAAGGAAAATATGAAGAAAAACCAAAAAGTTGAAACACAAAAAATGCCATAACGCATTCATTTTTCAATCGATTTCGTTGGTTTTTCCCATTTTGGAAAGCCAACTAAATTTCCTACTTGCTAACTGTAAACAATTGTACTGTTAGGTGTCATTTACACAGCCTAGAGCACAAGGGAAAACATTTTACTGTTTTTTAATGCGTTTTTGTCACACTTAAACCACTATTACTTAGCCATTTGTTAACCGATTTTAAAAATCTATGGCTTGTTCGAAAGGCATTACTCTCCCCTTTATAACGAAAAATAGTGTGTGCAAATCGGTTGGGGAAAAAAGAAGTAATGTCCGTTTAAATTTGAAAATCCCAGAAAGCCCATTTGTCACTTCATTTACCGTTATAAAATCAAAACCCGAAGTGACCCAAAGAAACCAAAGGTATTTTCGTCTTCTATGGACTCCCACAAAACCGAATTTGTGCATCAGAAATCCTGCAAAAAAATTTTGTCCACTTTTGTATCACAGTGTAATTATATTCATTGTTTTCATTAACTGTGACATATTGTCAAAAAAGTTCTAAAAACAAGATAAAATTGGCCAAGAAGTATTACGCCATTTGAATTAAAAAGAAGTAATGAAAATTATTTCATCAGAAAAATAAAGTTTACATCTTTGCTAAAAAAGACATTTTCGCTAACATGAACTTTTAAAATTTTGGTCAGGTGGGCCCCCCCCGAAATGAAATCCTGGCTACGTCCCTGACTGGCAGTGACATCATAAAGTTCAAAAAATTGGTAAAAATAGCCAGTGCGAGATGGTTATCATGCGGTTTGGCAATTGACTGTGTACAATAACAGTGGCTTGAATTGAAATACCATTTTTCCATCATTTCAACTGATGAAGATGACCTAACTGCACAAATGATTTTCTGATTGATGGGCAATAATGAAATCAAATTTTATTTAACATTCATGGCTCCAATTATAAAAGAGATGAATATGTTTAATTTAAGTTTTCAAAGCGATAAAATGGACCCGGGAACAGCTTCTGATAAATTGCTATTATGCATTTTTTCCCTGTGTACTCGTATTTTGAAACCATCTATAACTGCCACTTTAAAAGATGAAGAAGATATTGAAAAAATAGTGGTCGCGATTGAAAACGACTCGGAATATTTACCATTGGGAGCTATGGATCTAGGCTTTACTTGGATGTGCCAACAACTAATAAAGTTAAAAAGACCTGTGCCGAATATCTTAAACGCTTGTTAATACAACTGCTGAAACGGATGCCAACAAATATGCGCTTTTTATTTCTATAAGAACCTTCTTAGAACCAGTTGTCAGCATAAAAACCTCAAAGGATGTTTACGAATCGCAAAGGAGAAAATTACCCTTCGTAAAGTGGAAACACATATTTGGAGATAATTCTGCTAATGATTTAAACACATTTTGGTGTAATGTTTTTTTATATAAAGATGCAGCAGGGTCAACTCCATTTCTAGAAATTGCGGAGATGGTACTAAATATGCTTTCCCTTCCAACAAGTAATGCATGTGTAGAAAGAGTGTTTTCTATTATGAACTCTGTAAAAACCAAGTTTAAAAATAAAATGCAATATAAGTTACTAGAAGCTATATTGAAAATAAATACTCAATTTTCTAACAACTCCATTTTTTGTAGAAATTTTGACCCACCTAAAGCAATGTTACAACTTTTTCATTATAAAAATGTTTATAAATTGAATGACACTGATGATTCTGAATAACTTGAAAGTGAAGTTTTTAATATCGTTAATTTAATTGAAATGTGAGTAGGTACTATATAGAAGACTTTACAAATGTGAAGCCAATTGAATTGAATTTCAATTTGCAAATTTGAATTATTATTTAGTACAAACTTTTTGTTGACGTTTTCCTATTTTTAAGTAACTTATGTACAAATAAACGCATACTAGTCCATAATATGAATTTCCATATTTAAAGTATAAGAATAAATACTTTACAAATGTGAAACCAATTTAATTGAATTTCAATGTACAAATTGTAAGTATTATTTAGTACAAACTTATTGTTGACGTTTCTCTATTCTTAAGTCACTTACGTAAAATAAAACGCACGAAATGAATTTCAATTGTTAATAACACAAATTTTGATTTTTTGTAATTATTTATTAAAAAAATGTTTAGGGATTTTTTTGGGGAAATTCAACAAAATCTGAGGAATTTTGGGGAAAAAATGTGGACAAGTTGGGGAAATGAGGCTGAAAAATACTGATCGGTTGAATTACAAGGGTTGAAAACAACACTAGATGTGCGATGAGAAACAAAGTAACATAGAAAATGTTATTGAGTCGTCAAAACTACTTGGAAAAACGTACCCAAGTGTCTAAAAATATCCATTTTTAATAATTTATTTTTTGAGGGGCTAGACACAC
Organism: Musca autumnalis; assembly: GCF_047663935.1. Lineage (NCBI taxonomy): Eukaryota > Metazoa > Arthropoda > Insecta > Diptera > Muscidae > Musca > Musca autumnalis. The sequence continues at coordinate 172,214 of NW_027411677.1, forward strand.
TCTCGTACATATTTTGAGGGTGGCAAGCAACACTTGCACTTATTTTTTATAGTAGCAAGCTGCACATACACTCGTTGTGGCTTACACATTTCTCTGTTTTTGTGCTCATTAGTCATTTGAGTTGATGCCGGCAGGTTTATTCATTCTACGCCCCTGTTGGCCAAGACATTGCTGCTTATGAAATTAGCAGCAGACACCACAACAACCACCACTAGTTTTACACACAAACAAGCTACGTTAGCGCAAGCAACTCAAATGCCTGTGTACGCGTGCATAGGAATGTTCTACGCTCTGCATTGGGACACTGGATTGCAATAAAGAATTGGTTTATCCCTTAAAATAAATAGTTTTTCTTGTATAAAATGTGCATTATTTGCTAATTAAAATGTGGAACAAAATGGAACTAAACGTCTGGGGGATGGAAAATTCCTTTTGGAGATGAAAGCCCTTTGTGAGTATATTAAGAACCCAAAAGGAAATTTTCGCCATAGGTCAAGTTTCTGAGATATCGCGTGATGAATTTTTTGATTTTTCCCCTATAATACTTGGGAAAATAGCTTCATATCTCTCTTAGGCGTTATTGTAGCTTCGTTTTGAGATTACATGTCTTCAGTCAAATCGATTGGCGAATCTTTTTGTAGAACATTTCATTCTTCTAACTCAATTCCTTTCAAATCATGTTCGTCCTTTAATTCTTGAACCGTAGTGGAAGTACCGCTGGGGGGGCGAAATATTCCTTTGGCGATGAAAGTCGATAAAGATAATATTTCGAACCCGGAAGGAGGGGTTTCATCTCCAGATGGAATTTTCCACCCCCTAAAAAGGCTGCTGCACAGTGTTATTTATAAAAACTAAATACACACAATGAATTCTGGATAATTATTAAAATACTTTCCACATATAAGTAAACTTTAATTAAATAAACGATGAAAAATAAACAAGAAGTTTTAATATAAAATTTTACTGGAATATCTGTATAAATTTGCAATAAAGTAACATATTCACGCGAATTCTTTGTGTATGCAAATAATATAAACATTCTACAACAATCCATTCGAACATACATTCTTTGGCTGTGTAGGTGTTGCGGGTATGTATTACAAAAGTGTTTCTATGGCAGTGGAAGGCATTGTGACTCACAAGAGAGACCTTGTTCTCTCAGTGAGCGTAAATTTATTCACACTAGGGATGCACAAAACAATATATGTGACTGTAGTGGTAAGAGTACCAAATTTACTCTCCCATTGAGAACAAAATTTAAATAAGTTATTTTTAATAGATTTTCTTTATTTGTTTGATATGGTCATATTAAAGAAGTCATTTTAAATAACAAACTATAAATTAGAAGTGTTAATTCTAATGTACAAACATTATTTAAGTAAAACATAAAGAAAACAGTTCGTACGTCCGTGCTTGTGTGCTTTCGTTGACGTCTCATCAACGACTGAGCGCAAGAGAATAAAAAACAAACGAAATGAAATTTACGCTAGAGTACTGGTTTGTGCATCCCTAATTCACACTCACAATATATGTATGTGGAGAAAGAAGCTATTCATTCTCAGCTAAGCAGTCATTGAGGAAAGGCGTGTGTCGCTTTTTGTCTTCTGTACACTTATCATCACTTATACGGAGAGTCATGTCTGTGAAAGCAACGCACACTAAGCAGTGTGCGTTAGTATAGGTTGCCTTACTCTGTTCTAGGTATCGGCACTAATACAAACGCATTGTTAGCGGTCTCACGCATTCGACGCTCTCTCCACAAACAGCGTGTGCGTTAATACATTGCTAAAATTAAAAATCATTTAAACAAGCGACAGCAGAACCTTCTTCATTGACTTCTGAAAGAAGACTGAGTGGTGGTTGTTCTGTTGTTATTTTCATCAAGGGCACGTGTGCCCCTATTTGCCGGATGCTGCTCTGTTCTATGGGATGACATAAAAACGGCACATATAGCATCAATACTCAATGCACTGCTATCAACACTTCCAATTTGAATACTTTTCTATATTTTTATTGGAAATAATATCAAGAAAACATCAGGAATGTGTCATCATAAGACAACAATAACAACAATAAACTACTGAATATTTACTATGCAAGCGAATGCGAGTAGTTCTTGTTAATAGTAACATTGTTTAGGCGTGGAAGAGAAATCCATCCGTTTGATGAACAGTGGAGGGAGAAAATAACATTAAGAAATAAAAACAACCAGTATTAATTCTTAGTATAAATATGATTGCTGTTTATTGGTGATTGAAGTATTTCTTTTCTTACAACGAATAAGATAACCTTTTGAAAGAAGATTACCTTTTGTTGGGAACAGAGGCCTAGGTGCTTTTCATTTCAAGTTAAAAGTAAAGTGAACGCAGTGGATTGCAAATGATCTTAGTGATCGCATAGTATCTACCACATATGCATATTCCAATCAGAGAAAACTCAACAACTTTCGCTATTTTAGCATTATTTGCATAAAATATCAACTAACGAAGAGAGTTGAGTTGAGAGTTATTACCCAAACATAGACGTATGAATACTCTTCCATCCGAACTGACACACATGAAATCTATTTTAGCTTTCAATATCTCAACATCCTAATTGATGGATAACATTTAGTTCCCAGTAATGGTTTAAATGTTCTCCAAATTCGTCTTCATTCTCCACATTATTAACTTCTTAAACTAAAGTCAATTTTCTTCCTTCTTCAATATAACTTAACTTGAATGTGTGCCAATAAGGACTTCACGAAAGGTAACACTTTCTGAAAAATTAATGTTATGACAAACTTGTTGATTCAAAACTTTTAAATATTCAAACGTTTGTTTCTTCGCTTGTTTTGCTTTGGTAAGATGTTTCATTTTGAAGTGTGCATAAACTGCATACCTATTTAATTGCAGTTCTCATCCTAAGGGTCTTTAAGTTGGTATAACAACAACTTCTTCGATAATCTAGTCTTTACGATTTATTAAAAGAAACTACGTGCTGTTGTTGTAGCACATATACTCATATATGTTGGTATGTATTTGTGAATAAACGTTATAGTTATCTTTGGGTTCAGGGATCCTTTTTGAGTTCTTTTTTTACTTCATTGAAGTTTTACTATATAATACTTAAGCAAGTTAACAACCCCTTTGATATATTCTCCTCCTCATACATTTAACAAATTTCCCTATCATCTGTGATTTTTTATTAACCCAATCTGTTTTGTTGTCTTGAATTCCTTGGTTCGAAAGACTGCGTTTACGAAAGATTACTCCCCAACAGGGGTACTGGTTTATCTTCCTGTGGTTCCCAATTGTCGCAACTTTCCAAGCTAAAGTTAGGTTCTCTCATTTACTCAAAGAGTGGCATAACTCAAAAAATGTGTTTTCTGAGTTAGCAATTTCTATTTTTTCTACACCTTCTGCTTTATCTTGTGTCAAATTTTCATGATTATATATCTAAAACTCAATGAGTTACAGCTCATTTACTACTCCTTTCACATAATTTAATAATAAAGTTTTTTGATTTTAAGAAGCACTTAAACACTTCAAATCATGCTGGATCTTGCACAGAAATTTAGCACTGATATCTGACTAGCTGTTTGCAAAATATGGTCCAAGTAGTTATTTTATTCTTTGTGTAATAATCATTTAAATTTGGGAAGTCAAAATTCAATTGCCAAATTAAAACGCGTTTTTTCTCGAAGGCGGATTTTTTGAAATATGTCACCCTACACTTGCAAGTTCTTACAAAATGTTCGATATGTTGTGTTCACCGAGAGAAATTGGTGGAACTTGTTGAGTAATTATTGCTGGGAAAGTTGTAACGTTTATTCACGAATACATACCAATATAAGTATATTTGTTACAACTACATCACTTTTAATTTAAAACAACAAAAAATCAACATTCGTTTCATGTTTCTTTTAATACAAAATAAAGGTTTAATTTGGAAAAAGCTTCATATAATTTGGAAAAGGGTTTCTTTTAATCTGGAAAAGCTATATTCGTATACAAAGTGCAACAGATTTTTCCCTTTCTTTTTTCAGCCAATTTTATTCTGATCGACTACATGTTTTATCCTACTTATACTTCAAAAGGAGCCAATAAAAAGAATCTTTTTTTTTTAGGTAACCCCTTAACTGGCCGTCAAAGAATCCTTGTCTATGGTTTTATTTTAATTTTGTATACCCTAACATACACATGTGTTCAAGTTTCCAAGTGAAAAAGTTTCCAAGAATATCACACATACATACATATGTACTTTATATGTTCCTAGCAAACATAAAATTTAATCCAATTTATGCTGTATATGTACTCGTATAACCCGTTAGCGGGAAAAATTAAATCAAATAATGCGACTAACCAACCAATCAAGTGATGTTCACCCACACAAATAAGCATCATTTAAATTCTGTAAATTACAACAACAAACGGCAAGGACGCCACAAGCATGAACGTTTTTCAGCGAGTAATCGCAGACATGTAACTTTTTTTCAGTTTAACAATCACTTTATGCAAATCACTTCGTAAAAAAACAGAAAATTGCTGAAATAAATAAAGAAAAAATATATTTACATTTATTTTCTCCAAAAACTGTAAGCCTTTTAAAATACTATTTTTTTAAAGTTTAAAGAGAAAATATATTTTAATTACACTATGCAACACTGAAAATTCAAACAACTTCTAGTATGCATTTTTTGAAAGTACATATTTAGACTATAAAAACCATAGTTGGGTTTTGTCCCGTCAAATCCAGTTCGGATTTTATGGCTTATTTTTCCAAAAGAAACTATTCAGAAAAAATTAACGGTTTTGGAGATACGGTATAAAAATTGTGGAATTTTTGCATATTTTTTGAAATTTGAGGCAATAAATTCAGTTTTTCGAGTTCATTATTTCTCCAAATAGTTTATTCTTGTCCTTATCTACAAATTTGCTTCAGAGGTCAGAAGAAGATTCGCATTGGTTTCAGAGATATAGCCCCGAATTTCTTTAAAAACTCAATATTTAACCATGTTTAGATGGGGCCATAAAATCCGAGCTGGATCTGTCACAACAAAACCCAACTAGGGTTTCTTGTCGCCTGGGTCTGTACTTTCAAAAAATCCTAAGTTCGAATTGTTTGCACAAGATAACCTTAAAAATGTTGCACAGTGTTATGTATATATAACGCTTCCTCCACTGTGTGACCGTTTTGTACCAGAACTACTTCTTCTGAAAATAATATTTATACCCTACACCACTATGTGGGGAGGTTATTATAAGTTGGTTTTGGCCAAAAAGTTTGTAACGCATCGAAATAATGCGTTACAAACTTATATATACCAAAATGAATGTCTCGACGAGCTGAGTCGTTCTGGCTATGTGTGTCCGTCCGTCTGTCCATCTAAACCTTGTAATCACGCTACAGGTCGCAATTTTGTCACGAAATTTTGGATGGGAAGAAGCCTGTTGATTTTGGTGATGGTCGGATAATATTTAGGGGTCGGAATGGGCAAAAAACTTATGTGGATAAAAAGACAAGGTTTTTTTCCAAAGCGAATATCTCAGCTTCTGGATGGGGTATATCAAAAGCAAAGCATGACAATGAAAGCAGAAAATATCACCTTTCTAATGATGTTAACTAGGTTTTCGTGGGTGATCAAACAACGAAAATATCTCAATAGTCGCGAATAAAACCCAACTTTTCATTTTTGGGATTTTAATTATAATGACGAATACCAAAGCTTTGGTTGGGGACTTTCCAAAAGCAAAGCCTGACTATGAAAGTGGAAGATCCCATGTTTACAATGATGCAAACTAGGTCGCCGTAGGTGACCAACTAACGGAGATATCGCAATAATCGGTAATACATCCCTTTTTTCCATTTTCATCCCTTTTTTCCATTTTCCCTTTTTTCCATTTGGAAATCACGCTACAGATCACAATTTTGATCGGATCGTCACGAAATTTCGGGGGTTAATGGAGGCCTAATGGAGGAAGAAGCCTATTGATTTTGGTGAAGATCGGATAATATTTAGGTCGGAATGGGCAAAAAACTTATTTGGATAAAAAGACAACGTTTTTTTTCCAAAGCGAATATCTCAGCTTATATATGGGGTCTACCAAAAGCAAAACCTGACAATGAAAGTAGAAAATATCACCTTGCTAATGATGAAAAGTAGGTTCTCATAGGTGATCAAACAACGAAGATACATAAGTCGTATATATATAGTCGTAAATAAAACCCAACTTTTAATTTTTGCGATTTTAATTATAATGATGAATATCACTGCTTGGTTGGAGACTTTCCAAAAACAAAGCCTGACTATGAAAGTAGAAGGTCCCATCTTTACAATGATGCAAGCTGGGTCGGCGTAGGTGACCAACTAACGGAGATATCGCAATAATCGGTAATACATCCCATTTTTTCCATTTTTTTTGGAAATCACGATACAGGTCGCAATTTTGATCGGAAATTTCGAGGGTTAATGGATGTCTCACAGAGGAAGAAGCCTATTGATTTTGGTGATGGTTTGATAATATTTAGGGGTCGGAATGAGCAAAAAATTTATTTGGAGGAAAAGTCAACATTTTATTCCAAAGCAAATATCTCAGCGCCTATAAAGGGTATACAAAAAGCAAAACCTGACAATGAAAGTAGAAAATATCACTCTTACAACGATGGTAACGTAGGTTGTCGTAGGTGGTCAAACAACGAAGATATCGCAATAGTCGCTAATAGAACCTAACTTTTCATTTTTGCGATTTTAATAATAATGACGGATATAACACCTTTGGTTGGGGAGCTTATAAAAGCCAATCCTGACTAAAAAAGTAGAAATTCCCATCTTTAAAATTATGCAAAGTAGGTTGGCGTAGGTGGTCAAATAATAGAGATATCGTAATAGTCGGTAATGCATCCCTTTTTTTCCACTTTTTCTGCAATCGCACTACAGGTCGGAATTTTCTTCCGATCATCACGAAATTTTCTAACAGAGATAGAAGTATATTGATGTTGGTGATGTCGATAGTAGTCAAATATAAAATTAAATATTAATTATTTTGGTTCAGTTCGCCTTAAGTCATTTGGTATAAGATAGGTGAAAACTCTCGAATCTCTCTAAAAGAAATGTTTTCAAGTGAAAAGATTATGCACAGAAGGAGTGGTGTAGGGTATCACATAGTCGACCCCGTACCGACTATAGCCTTTTCTCACTTGTTTTTATTATAGAGAATACCTTGGGCTTCGATTTGAGGGTCAGAAAGGTTTGCTGTATAAAAGACTGACTGAGGTATAAAAAATATATAAATTTCCAAATAATTATATTTATATTATTTCAACTTCATTTCAGTCAAAATGACTCTCAATATTTCATATGATGTTATTCTGCTATCAAGTAATTGTCAGCAAAATGTGTCCAATAAAAATAAGACTGTTGACATTTATAATTCATTGAGCGATTTAAGTTGTTGTATTAATTGTATTTTATTATTAATGCACATACCAATTCAATATGTCATGCTTAATAGAAATTAATTATAAACGAAATTTCATAGTGAAATAAAAAAGAACAAATATATATTTCTGCAAATAAAAAATTGCAATTATTTTAATTGAATGGCATTTATTGTTGCAACTTAACAACTTCGAGTATTAAATAAATTAATATTGAATAATAGCCGCAGACATTGTTATGAGAAATCAAAGTTTTTGTGATGAGTTACAGATAAAGAAGAGTGTATAACTATTAGGAAAAAATTTAATTGGTAAAAAATTTTGGAATTTTAATATTAATATGCTAGTTGATATGAATAATCAATATTTATTATTTACGGTTGATTTCAGTAAGGAAGTTCAATGAATGTGGTTCCTGTATTGGAATGTTCGTATGAAATAATTTTAATATAAGAACTTCGAGGATGTGGGTGTCGAGAAGAAGACTCAATGCGTAATTAAAAAACCTCAGTATCAGTAATTGAATAATGTGAAATTCCTATAAGCAAACATATACTCTCACTTGCAAATGCCATGGGATAAGTTATGATGTAAAATGTAATGAAATTACGAAGCCCATATATTACTCGTTAAGTAAATAACGTGAAATACATTAACTGAAATTAAACCCTTTACTTTTATATCGTAATTTGACTTGGTTCGACTCACGGCGGATCTGTCCTTCGGGGTTCATAATATACTCACCAAGGTCTTTTTTTCACCAAGAGGAATTTTCCGTGCCCCCAGACTTTCACCTCCATTTTGTTGCACAGAGTTATCTAATCTAATCTAAAAAAATGTGTTCAGCTAGGTGAAAGGTACCACCAACGGGGCTATATCAAAGAGTCAACCTTTATTTAAATTTATTGGCGGAAAAGTTTTATAGCTGCAGGGAACTTCAAGAGTCAAATTGAGGGTAGTTTCATCAAAACAATGTAGACCCTCAAAAATGGACCCATGTTGACGAATTTTAGTGAAGAAATTTCGTGACCACTGAAAATTCCCGAAAATCGGGAGGTACTCTTATTTGGGGGATATACCAAAACATGGCTCTATATTGACGATTATTTTTGAATAGACAAAATTGTAGCTAAAATTCTCAAAATACCTATCATTACAGCTAGTTCGGTTAAAAATTGCAGCTAAAATTCTCAAAATACCGAACATCGGGAGATACCGTTATATGGGGGCTATACCAAAACATGGACCTATGTGGACGATGTTCCTTTTGAGATGTTTTATGACCACTGAGAACTTTAAATGTCAAATTACAGCTAGTTCGGTTAAAAATTGCAGCTAAAATTCTCAAAATACCGAAAATCGGGAGGTACTGTTATATGGGGGATATTCAAAAACATGGATCTATTATATTGACGATTATTTTTGAATAGACAAAATTGTAGCTAAAATTCTCAAAATACCTATCATTACAGCTAGTTCGGTTAAAAATTGCAGCTAAAATTCTCAAAATACCGAACATCGGGAGATACCGTTATATGGGGGCTATACCAAAACATGGACCTATGTGAACGATGTTCTTTTTGAGATGTTTTATGACCACTGAGAACTTCAAATGTCAAATTACAGCTAGTTCGGGTAAAAATTGCAGCTAAAATTCTCAAAATACCGAAAATCGGGAGGTACGATTATATGGGGGCTATACCAAAACATGGACCTATGTTGACGATGTTTGGTGGATATGTTTCATGACCACTGAGAACCTCAAATGTCAAATTACAGCTAATTCGGTTAAAAATTGTAACTAAAATTCTCAAATACCGAACATCGGGAGATACCCTTATATGGGGGCTATACCAAAACATGGACCTATGTGGACGATGTTCTTTTTGAGATGTTTTATGACCACTGAGAACCTCAAATGGCAAATTACAGCTAGATCGGTTAAAAACTGTAGCTAAAATTCTCAAAATACGGAAAATCGGGAGGTACCGATATATGGGGGCTATACCAAAACATGGACCTATGTTGACGATGTTTCGTGGAGATGTTTCATGAGCACTGAGAACCTCAAATGTCAAATTACAGCTAATTCGGTTAAAAATTGTAACTAAAATTCTCAAAATACCGAAAATCGGGAGGTACGGTTATAAGGGGGCCATACCAAAACATGGACCTATGTTGACGATGTTTGGTGGAGATGTTTCATGACCACTGAGAACCTCAAATGTCAAATTGCAGATAGTTCGGTCACAAATTGTGGCTAAAATTCTCAAAATACCGAAAATCGGGAGGTACCGTTATATGGGGGCTATACCAAAACATGGACCTATGTTGACGATGTTTGGTGGAGATATTATGCGACCACTGAGAACCTCAAATGGCAAATTACAGCTAGTTCGGTTAAAAATTGTAGCTAAAATTCTCGAAATACCGAAAATCAGGAGGTACCGATATATGGGGGCTATACCAAAACATGGGCCTATGCCCATATCCTTTGGGATATAAGTTTGTTGATCACTAGGAACCCTAAGTGCCAAATTATAGCTAATTCGGTCTGCAAATGTGGCGAAGAACGCCAAAATACCTCAAATCCGGAGGTACCGTTATATGGGGACTATACCAAAGAGTGGACCGATATAGCCCATCTTCGAACTTGACCTGCCTATGGAAAAAAGACCCTCGGGTGCAAAATTTCAGCACTCTATCTCAATTATTGCGGACGCTAGAGTGATTACAACAGACGGACAGACGGACATGGCTAGATCGTCTTAGAATTTTATCCTGATCAAGAATATATATACTTTATAGGGTCGCAAATGATTAGTTCGATGTATTACAAACGGAATGACAAACTTAATATACCCTCCCTACTATGGTGGAGGGTATAAAAAGCCTGAGTTGCCAGAAGTCAACAAGGACGTCTATGACCCTGTATTTTGACGGTAACAAACCTACTGCAAAAAATAATCAAAACGATGCGAGAGAAGCTCTTAAAATTCCCTTTTTCGAATTTTGTGTGGGAGCTACCCTAAGGAGTGGACCGATATGGTCCATCTTCGAAATTAAACTTAGTTTTGACAAATGGACAAGCCGAAACTCTATAAAGATCGCTTTTCTAAGCATTTCATGGATTTGGTAGTACAGTAGTTGTATTTATAGGCGACCCATTTTTATGGGTTTTACGATCCAGTGTACGTTGGATTTGGCACTATAAGTACTATAACTGCCATTAAAACCAATTAATATCCTCTTGATGATCTTAAATACAGATTTAGTTTAATTTTATGTTGTATACTAACTTTTGCGACATAAATTTTGGGATTCGAACCGTACATTTGCTAATGTATGCAAACGTTGCGCACTTTTAATTGTTATAACGAAAGACGACCTTCTTCTCTATCAAATAAAACTAATTGTTTGTTGCTTTCAATAAGTTATAGTGATATGTATCCCTAATACATTTTGGTTTTAACGGTGTATACTAACTTTTGCGACAGACTGTATATTAAAAAAAATATTTTCTACACTTTGATATCACAATTTACAGCTGCTTCGGTTTAAAAACCGGGATTCCTAACCGGGACTCTGAACATTTAAAGCCCAAATTCGCTGCCAATTGGACAATGAAGATTTGTTCTATTCGTAAAATACTCAATACCCGAGGGCTACCGTTATATGGTAAAAACAAAAATTCCTTTGCAATTCCACTTGAAAAAATTAAAAACATTTTTGTGAACACATCTACAATTTTTGGTACAGAGATTAAAGAAAAAATATCGGTTTCAAATCAGTTCGCGTTCACAAAATTGACCAATGCGCGCAAAAGATATAGCGGCTTTTATTCTCATATTTTAATATTTAAAAATGTATTTTTTGTTGTTATGAGAAAATGTATGTTTAAATCGTTACCAGCATTCCATATCTATTCGTAGATGTTTAAAAATGTAAAAAAAAAACATATTTTTATTTTCGCGGAAAATCAACAAATAAAAAACAACTTGAAGTAAATCCAAATTAGCCTTCCTCAGAGCCCGTATAAAGTTTAAATAATAAATTAAAAATATATAGAGAATCTAGACAAAGCGTAGAAAATGTGAAACGAAATTTAGCAAAAACAAAACAGAAACACTTATTGTTGAAATATTATCCAAAATATACATTTTTTGGTTTGATTAGAAAAAATAGAAAAAAATATTTGAGAGTTCTCGAAATATTTCGCTAAAATCCACACAATAATTAAAGTATTCTGCTAATGCTTCATTAAGAAATATGGTTTACCATTGCGAAAGTTTAGTTGCTTACTGAAATAACCTATAAAGATAGGGAAATAAGAGTAATTTTGAAATTACAATCATTCAAAATATATGAAAATTAAAAGCCTGTTATTCGCGAATTAGTTAAAGTCGGTTCATGCGCATCCGATTTAGGATACAACGAATCAATCTCTTTCAATATATATACATATTTCGATGTTTCACTCACAATGCCAAAAACCTTAACCTTTATTCGCACAATGTGCATACGATTTTGATGCGCATCCGGTTTCATAAGCGCCCATCAAAAATGCGTCAATATACATATTTTCAAATAGATTCTTTAAGAACCGCGGATGGACCTCCATATTCTAGTTTGCGTAAAAAACTCATATCACTTGCCTATCTCTGTAATTTATGACACGCGTTTTCGCAAATATTATAATCGCGTATAAAGGATTCCATTTACTTTAAAAATTTTTTAAAGACAATCACGGTTTAGGTCGAGGATTTGTCAAAATATATTTTTACTGATTTTACTATATTCAAGGTATCCGCGGTATTAATGGACGGATTCAATCGCGGCACGGAACACCTGTATACACTCATGAGGTATACATTAAACGACGTAAAATCACGAACTCTATAATCCAACAAGTAAAAAAGTATCAGTCGGCTTTGCCGACAGAGATATACCCTCAGCCTGTGTATATTGAAACAACTTTTTTTCCCAAAATACGTATGCATTTAGGGGGTTTAAAAATTTTGGGCGTTTGAACCGACAAACATGTTGATTAGGATTAAATATCAAAATTTTTGCGGAGGAGATACTAAAAGGAATGGATCGACATTGACTGTAATGGAAGTGGATCTCCAGCCACAACATATGGTGCCATAGGGGGTTTTTACACTCTTCAGGCTGTTTGCTCAAGAAGTATGGACTTGCCCCTAAACTTTTACCATCGTAATTGAGCCAGCGAATTCAAGCTGCTTCAACAAAATCAAAGTGATTCGATATCAGGTCTTAAAGTGAACTTATCCGAAATTTTGTGTGGGAGGTACCGGATGGAGGGGACAAATATAGTCCATATTTGAACCTGTTCTATATCTAGTAGATATATTAGGATGTGTAAAGTATGGACCAATTCGGCCACTCCCCTTAAGAGTTACCGTATGAACAAATTTTCCGAACATTTTTGAACTTTTGTGGGAGAGGTACATGAGGGAGTGGACCGATATGGCTTATCTTAAAAATTAGACTATGTTTGGACAAAATATTGGGAAGGCCAAATTTTGGACGGAATCGGCAGATCCATTCTAGAGTTATCCTGCGCTCCAACCACCTCACACGGTGTCATAGGGGTTTTTTACAACTTTCAGGCTATTTCAGAAGTATAGACTTGCCCCTAATGAAACTTGTACCGTCGTTTGGAGGGCAGTGAATACAAGTTGCTAAAACAAAAATCACAGTGATTCGAAAGATGGCACTAAACTGAACTTTTCCGAGATTTTGTGTGGGAGGTACTCGAAGGTGTGGGCCGATTGAGACCATATTGGAACCTCATCTTCCTCTTGTAGAATGCTTACGATATGCAAAGTAAGGACCAAATCGGTTATTAAGTAAAATTTTGCGACAATTTTTGAACATTTGTGGGGGGGTACCTGAAGGAGTGGATCTGTATGGCCCATCTTCGAACTTAAATCGAATCTGGACAAAATATTTCGATACCCAAAATTTGAACCGGATCGATTGATCCGTTCGAGTGTTATCGTGCGCACCAGCCAGCCAGACAGACGGACAGACAGACAGACAGACGGACGGACATTGCTAGATCTACTCAAAATTGTCTGAAACGGATATCGTACAAACATACTTGGGGTCTAAAACCATTATTTCGATGAGTCACATTTTTGGTCGTATCAAAGTGTAAATACCCTCTTTAGCCTAAAGGCTGAGGGTATAATTAAAAGTATGTTATATTATCCTGTTGCGAGTCCGGATTATTAAAAAAAAAATAAAAAAACCGAAATTCCGGGTTCAAAATTTCAGCATCAATTTAAGGTGGATGCAGTGGATATATAAAAAAATCATACATCAGTATTATATTGTCCATGGAGTATTCTGTGATTCTTTCTTTGGGCAAAGGTCTATAGAATGTAATGCAAAGCCAGAAATCGGAAGGAAACATAAAAAACTTGTTGGCTTCAACCCATTTTTACCCACTTTTCTACATTGATGCCAACACAGCTTCCACCAAAAATTAAAAATATTGAATACTGACAAATTAAGGGGGTTCTTGGTGTGTATCTGTGATATGAAATCGCAGATTTGAATATTTGAATTAAAAGAGAAATTAAAAAATTAGCAAACACCCGAAAGGCAATAAATCTGAAATTTAAAATGTAGATCAATGTTGAGGTGCGATACAGTCGACATTTTCTTTTTTTTTTTTAAATTCGAACTAAAAGGGTACGAATATACAATTAAATATCAATTAAAATAGGTAGTAGTGGTACAGAAAACTTTTCAGCGTTCTCCATTTCAATATTAAATTGTCATGAAATTTTGCGTGGAACTTTTTCGATATTGGTCGTGTACTATTTTATTTATATTTTATAATGGAACAAATGAATATATCGTGCAAAACATTATAAAATGCATATGTATTGTAATGACGAGTAGTTCTGGGGAACTATAATATATGAAAGAGGAACTTTCAGCATCTAAACGTAAAGTATGTGGTCGGTCTTGTATGCAACAGTCAACATTTTACTATATTGATAACAATTGGTACGAATATGTTGATGTTGAACTTTAATCTAAAGTACATGCAACTTGGAACTGAAACTTTTTATGCATATGATAGCTGAACTAGCATGGAGATCGGCCAAAGGATAATGCAAAAGGGGTTGAGTAGGTATTACAAAAAATTTCTTCTATAGACAGATGAAATGTCATGCTCGTTTTTGACCGTGTCAAAGTGTATATACCTACCTCGTTAAGATTTTTCTTGTTCTTGCCTCCGCCTTAAGTATCCCACCATTCATATTTTAAGAAATACCATATATAAGAGCGTACGTCGACCATGGTTCAGTTAACGAATGGTCATGAATGTCAGCTTTTGTTGTTATTACTTTTCCACAAGCATGTGTTCACCCACGTATCACATCCTTAGAGTGCAAAATAACAAAAACCCATTACAGCACAATTATTCTTGGTATACCCAACCTTTAATTTCATAATTTCGATGATTTTACTCTCAGATCTAAAATTGTGTGAGCTGTTCAATAAACACCCACTTATAAAACCCACAACATGTCGTTTCTACCTACAACTTGTTGTATTATGTTTGTGTTTTCCGTAACCCAAAACCATGAAGATATGAATGTTCATAACCAACAATAAGGCATGATGGCACTACTGGAATTGTAAGGAGAGTTTTAAATTGGTTCCCGAAACCATATGTCACAGCCGTTGGCTAAAAGTTTAATTTCACTCATGAGTAAGTAAAAAAATGCGTTAATTTAAAGTTTGTAAATTTAAACCTACAAATGAGAGATATGAGAGAAGTGAAACCATCCTTAATTAATTTATAAAAATCTACAAGTGCCTTTAATTCTGGTCGTTAAATCTGTTCATCAGTAATTCAGCGAGAACGTCAAATTAAGACACACTGTAAATATGACATAAACTGTAAACTTACAATTATATTTGACAACCTTCACATTATTAATATTGCAAAGCGGGGCATTTCTTCCGTCCAATAAACATCAACTTATTAAAGAAGGATAAAACATGGAAATGAAAATTGTACAAAAGTTTGATATATAGAAACGGTAATACGAAATATTTAACGCATTACTGAGAAAATTGCATTTGATTTTTTTTTGCTATGGTGGAAACGAAGCAATTCGTTGTAAATTTCCCATTACGTTTGATGATGATTTTCCGGGAGTTTGTCAATTTTTCGCGAAACATTTCAGCGTGTGAGAAAGAACGTTAAATCCTTGATGAAATTTAATTGAACATTTCAACATGAACAAATGTCAATTTATACTCAAAGCTATGCTTTTAAGAACAATTTTTTTGGTTTACAATGATCCACATTCGTTTAAGCAAGCCAACTTTAATGTTTATTCGCGAACTAAATTACATTAATTTAAAAATTTCGCTACAAACTAGCTAGTCATATTACAACATAACGAATTAGGCACAAAACATACTTCATAATAATAAATCGCGGAAAATTCTCTTTAAAAATCTTAAAAATTGTAAGACATTCATTTAAGCGCACTCAACTTAAGAGTGAAAAATAAGGGTTTAATATAAAATTAAAGACCATATTTGAAGTAAATTAATTCCTAGTAGGGTATGTGCATTCCTCTATGCAATTGTAAAAATTGTACCAACACCCTTCAACCGCTTATTTTGGATCATTGATTTTTGAACAGTATATGGCACTATAGAAAACAATAGCTTAGACAATACTCCATAGGTTTTATGTTGAATTTAATCAAAACTTCAATCTTTTCGCGATAATACACTGATTTTTGTGGTTATCTCTTGGTTCGGTGTTTTAATGGTGGCGTTATCTCGCCGGAAACCACGTCTTAGTACTATTTTCTATTACGATGGTAAATCTACAGGTCCTCGTACACTTTCCGAAACCAATCGGCCAGGTGATTCAACGAAAAAGCACAGTAGGGCTTTTATCAACAAAATAATGCTAGGATGTAATCAAATTGTTTTTACTTAAATCGCGGAAGTATTACTTTCAATGTTCGAAAACAGATTAATTCAATCTTTTCTAGCCATTAATGTTCAAATCTTTACATTTATTTGTCCAAGTTATATGCATTTTGATAACTCAATTTTTTTATTTTTTTATACCCTCCACCATAGTATGGAGGGTATATTAAGTTTGTCATTCCGTTAGTAACACATCGAACTAATCATTTGCGACCCAATAAAGTATATATATTCTTGATCAGGATAAAATTCTAAGACGATCTAGCCATGTCCGCCCGTCCGTCTGTTGTAATCAATCTAGCGTCCGCTATAATTGAGATAGAGTGCTGAAATTTTGCATCCGAGGGTCTTTCTTCCATAGGCAGGTCAAGTTCAAAGATGGGCATGGTACTTCCAGATTTGAGGTATTTTGACGTTTTTCGCCATATTTGCAGACCGAATTAGCTATAATTTGGCACTTAGGGTTCCTAGTGATCAACAAACTTATGTCCCAAAGGATATGGACATTGGTTCATGTTTTGGTATAGTCCCCATATATCAGTACCTCCCGATTTTCGGTATTTTGAGAATTTTAGCTACAATTTTTAAGCGAACTAGCTGTAATTTGCCATTTGGGGTTCTCAGTGGTCATGAAATATCTCCACCAAACATCGTGAACATAGGTCCATGGTTTGGTATATCCCTCATATAACGGTACCTCCCGATTTTCGGTATTTTGAGAATTTTTGCCACAATTTGTAACCGGACTATCTGCAATTTGACATTTGAGGTTCTGAATGGTCATGAAATATCTCCACCAAACATCGTCAACATAGGTCCATGTTTTGGTATAGTCCCCTTATAACCGTACCTCCCGATTTTCGGTATTTTGAGAATTTTAGTTACAATTTTTAACCGAACTAGCTGTAATTTGACATTTGAGGTTCTCAGTGGTCATGAAACATCTTCACGAAACATCGTCAACATAGGTCCATGTTTTGGTATAGCCCCCACATATCGGTAACTCCCAAATTTCGGTATTTTGAGAATTTTCGCTACAATTTCTAACCGAACTAGCTGTAATTTGCCATTTGAGGTTCTCAGTGGTTATGAAACATCTCCACCAAACATCGTCAACATAGGTCCATGTTTTGGTATAGCCCCCATATAACGGTACCTCTCGATTTTCGGTATTTTGGGGGTCTACATTGTTTTGATGAAACTAACCTCAATTTGACTCTTGAAGTTCCCTGCAGCTATAAAACTTTTCCGCCAAAACAATTTAAAGATAGGTGGACTCTTTCATATAGCCCAGTAAGTGGTACCTTTCACCTAGCTGAACACATTTTTATACCCTCCACCATAATATGGAGGGTATATTAAGTTTGTCATTCCATTTGTAACATATCGAACTAATCATTTGCGACCCTATAGAGTATATATTCTTGATCAGGATAAAATTCTAAGACGATCTAGCCATGTCCGTCTGTTGTAATCACTCTAGCGTCCGCAATAATTGAGATAGAGTGCTGAAATTTTGCACCCGAGGTATTTTGACGTTCTTCGCCACATTTGCAGACCGAATTAGCTATAATTTGGCATTTAGGGTTCCTGGAGGCCAAGAAACATATCTACAAAAAATTATGTATATAGGTCCAAGTTTTGGTATATCCCCCATATAACGGTACCTCCCGATTTGAGGTATTTTGACGATTTTAGCTACAATTTTTAACCGACCCAGATATAATTTGACATTTGAAAGTTCCCCACGAAAAATCGTCAACACTAGTCCATGTTTTGGTATAACCCGTACATAACGATACTCCAGATTTTTGGTATTTTGAGGATTTTACAATTTTTAACTAGCTGTAGTTTGACATTTGAAGTTTTCAGTAGTGATGAAACTTCTCCATTAAAAATCGTTAACATAAGTCCATGTTTTTGTTTAGCTCCCATACAACGGTACCTCCCGATTTTCGGTATTTTGAGGGTCTTAGCTATATTGTTTGACGGAACTAACCATAATTTGACTTTTTAGCTTGTCTGCAGTTATAGCATTTTTCCACCAAAATTTTTTGAATATAGATCGATACTTTGATATAGTCCCGTAGGTGGTACCTTTCACCTGGCTAAACACCTTTTTAAGATTAGATTAGATATTTTTGACATTTGTCGAAACATGTTTCCACCTAAAATTGTGAAAGGACCCTAATTATTCCATTTTATTTAAGACTATTTTACGGTGGAGGGTATAAAAAGTTCGGCCCGGCCGAACTTAACGCTTTTTTACTTGTTTTTTTTTAATTTTAATTTTATAATGAACTAGGGGACCCGGCGAACTTCGTCTCGCGGTCTGTTAGAATTATTCCTGAAGTCGATGGCTTTGTTGTCGAGTTCAATTGCAAATATTTCTTTGTTTTGAACTATTTAGGACGATCTTTGACACAGATGCCCATTAGACAATTGTACTTTCTATAATTGTCAGTTTGTCGAAGAAAGAGGCTAGTGACAGGCAAAGTGTTTCTATTTTCCTCGAATCTCTGTCCCATAAACTGACAATTGGGCAACTGTAAATCGGGACTAAGATATCTTTATTAAGCAAATAACATATTTTGCGACGCACATTTGAAACAATGTAGTATCGTAACGCCCCCACTCGTTTCATAATCGATGGTTTTCTTCTTATCAGTACCTCCTACTGGCTGGTGTGTCTGGCTGGTGTGTCTGGCTGGTGTGCACGATAACTCTCGAACGGATCAACCGAATTTTGAACTTCGAAAAACCTTGCCCAAACTTAGTTGACCCATATTGGCCCATTCCTTCGGGTACCTCCCCCACAAAAGGGCGCAATCGATTTGGTCCAAACCTTGCAAATCGTATTACTCCTTCCGGATATAGATCGGGTTTGAATATGGACCATATCAATCTACTCCTCCGTGTATCTACCACACACCATAAATGAAGTTTAGGAGCTTCTCTCAGATAGTTTTGAAATTTTTTTCCACAGTCCATACTTCCTGAGATACTGGCCTAAAAACTCCAAGAAACCCTACGGCATCATCTAAAATGCCAAATCCTGAAGATAACTCTCGCAGGGAGTTTCTGATTGGTCCAAACTTTGCACATCGTATTATGACACCCAGTCCAGTCGGTCCAGTCCTTCGGGTACCTCCCACACAAAATTGGGGAAAAGTGGACTTTGAGGACTCGTCTCGGATCTATTTGATTTTTTTTTTGTTTGCAGAAGGTTGTTTTCACGATTCCTATTACAACGGTACAATTTTTTTCCGAAGTAAGTCCATGACACCCTGCCAGCACATGCTTAAACTGCTAGTATGAAGGATAACTCCAAACTTGGTTTAAACTCGCTATTTAAACTTGTGTTTGCTTCTTTTTTGTTTTTGGTCAAAGGCTGAGGGTACAGCTGACTGATACTTTCTTACTTGTTTCTTTCCAATTTTGAATATCGTACTTTTTCGATATATGAACATACATACGCATGTATTTGACCATTTGCAATGGCGTTCCAGCTCTGCGGGAATTAAACTGATTTTCAGTGGGGGTATCAATAAATATCTGGTACTGCTCAAATTTTATACGACATAAATCGGAAGTTGATCTTTCGAAGACGTTTTTACTTACGGTTCAAAAGTATACATATGTATGGTAATATGGGGCGGCTGTGCCACCGGGGCGGCTTTGCCACCGCAGATTTTCTTGAAAACTACAAATGCTACAAAAATACCGTTAAAAGGAAAATTGTGAGTTTACCGAAGATCTATCATATCCCAAAAGCTGGCATTTGTATCATATATATGATT
Source organism: Musca autumnalis (assembly GCF_047663935.1). Lineage (NCBI taxonomy): Eukaryota > Metazoa > Arthropoda > Insecta > Diptera > Muscidae > Musca > Musca autumnalis. Next base: position 192,436 of record NW_027411677.1, read on the forward strand.
GAGGATGCAAGCAGTATTGTGTTTTTCAGGGTATTGCGAAAAAAGTTCATGGTAGGTATATTTTGTTACATCTGGGGCTGGATTCTTGTTCTATGAAAATTTGAAATGAAAAACATTTCCTTTATAATTTTTTTCATTTGACAGTTTTTTCCTTTATGAAAGTTTTCATTTCACATTTTCATAGAAACAGAATTGAGCCCTTGGTTTGCCTTTGGTGATATCCAAAATATATTTTATACCGTTAAAAGACAACTCCTACGGAATAGAAATCTGATTAATTTGTATTAAAAAATAATTTTAAATTCCAAGATTATTCATATTATGAAACAGGTTGGGGGTGGGGCGCCTATGACAGGATGGGGTGGTTAATGTGAGAAATTTGTCGGGATTAACTTATATTGTTTATGTTATAGATATACCACACTATAATGTGAAGTCAAAATCAAATATTATGCTAAACGTATCGTATTGACGTAATATTATATCTTTTGTATCGAAATTCAACATACCAACTTCAATTGAATTCTAGGATCTGTTTCTTGTTGTCAATTTTAGTATAATTTTTGATTTCCAAAAATAATATTTGATATTGGAAAATTTTGAACAAAAACGTGGCACACCCTCCCCATGTTACCATATCGACGCCTCCAAACAATAGTATGCTAAGTCGACTTAGCATGTTTTCAAGTTTTTTACATTTTTATATTTAACGTCCTTTAACTTAAATTGTGTCAAATTTTGGTAATAATCGGACAATCCGAACAGAAGTTATAAACAAATATTTACTTAGCATAGTACTGAAGGTCAAAGAAATTTCCAAACTTTTAGAGCTTGTCCTGCAAAACTCACTGTTCAGAATTAGCAAACTATTATTTGGAGGTGTCGAACGTCCTTTAACTTATATTCTGTCAAAATTTGGTAATGATCGGTCAATCCGAACAGAAGTTATAAACAAATATTGACTTAGCATAGTACTGAAGTTCAAAAAAATTTCCACACTTTGAGAGCTTCTCCTGCAAAACTCACTTTTTAGACTTAGCATACTATTATTTGGAGGTGTCGATATATGCCACAACCTCATTTCTAATGAAATTACCCCTGAGCTCTAGATTTTTCAAATAACCCACCAATTTTGTGGATTTTGTACTTTTTTCTTCAAAACTGTGTAAACCATTTCCAGCGTTTTCATCTTCATCTTTTTAATCGGAATCTGACCGAAGCCACTACTAAAATTTACAAACTCTAAACTTAACTCTCTCTTTTTAACAAAGCTTTCGCTGTTAATTTTCTAAAAGACGCATAAAAATAAATGAAAATCGATTTGATTGTTAATAAAAAATGTCTATACAACTTTTAGAAATTGAGAAAACAGAGTAGTACAATGGACCCTGACAGTTGGTGCATATACAATTTCACCAAAAACTGTAAAAAAAAAAGTGTCACGGTATACTCCTAACACGAAGGTACATAGAAATGTGTCAAAAATTTTTTTGCAAAATTTTCGCAGATTTTCGCGATTTTTTTAGGTTTTATCCTTTTCTGCCATGAATTGATGCGAATTGTCAAAATCTGTTCAGCCGTTCTTGAGTTATAAGCGTAGTAACTAACATCATCCTTTTTTATATATATAGATATCATTTTCATTAAAACCCTTCCAAAAGTTCATGTAATAGCACAGAAGATGTGATTTTGTGCGAAATTAGTTTAGGTTAGTGAAATTTCTGTATATTCCGTACGAGATTGTCCTCCATACTTCATGATCTGTTTTGAAACATTTACTTTCGTGGTCAGTTTTAAGTTCTGTTCGATATTGTCGTTAAATATTATGAGACAAATGGTAAAAATAGGCGGGACCATCACACCTTAGATGGTCCAAATATTTACATCAAAATCATTCCAATTCGCGTTTTTTATCCTTTAGGATTCTAAAGGTTCTAAGTACTACTGTTGGCTTAAATTTAATATTAAGTACATAGTTTGATTTTTAAGAAAAATGCGTTTAAACCAACGTACGTAAAAATACTTTATGAAACATTTCCAATGGTTTCGTTTCGTATTTTCCATAGGAACAATACAAAACGAAACATAGCCCACGTTGACCAAACTCGCTGTTTCGTTTTGTTTACATTCGTGAGTGCGAACAAAACGAATAGCGAAAAGTTCTCAATTCCACAACAACAGATGATTCAATGAATGATTCGTTTGGAGGCTGACAACATCAACCGTAGTATGTTCCAAGTACGTTGATGTTATGGTTATATTACACATGTATGGCATCAGCTGGTCTGTATATTAGTATAACCAAAGTGACAGCATACATGTGAAAACGCATATGGTGCAAAAATCAAATGTGCGTCTCTGAGTGTAGCATTGATCATTTCGCACAGCAAATGTTTGCCACAAATTCTTTTTGTTTTGGTGGTGAATGAAACAACTCGAAAAGCATAGCCGAAATACATTTCAATAATCGTACGGTTTTCGTATTTTTGCATTGACAAGTTTGTGGTTTTGTTTTGTTTTGAGAGCGAAACGATTCAGAGAAACTGAAATGTTTTTGACTTTGTGTGATTGGTACGGGAATAGTTTTGTGTGTTTGCGTTCATTGGTTTAAACGAATGTAGCACATTTTTTTTTTTTTTTTTTTTGGTTTTTAGAAAATATCACACGATCAATCGCAGATGTTTTGATATTCACTTTATTTTTCTCTTATGTTGTTATCTTATAATAAACTGAATTGTTTTATAAAGTAAAACTAATTCAAATCGGCTCTTTTACAAAGGATTTCTATTGGTCCTTCTTCCTTTTAAAGGGATGAATAATATATTTCGAACAAGTTACTATTTGTTTAAATCGGTTAACAACTGGCTAAGTTATAGTGGTCTATAAAATACTATAACTGAATTTCAATAGAAACCCGTTGTGAAAAAAGAAGATATGTCCGTGTAAATTTGAAAATGTAAGAAACGCAGATGTTGACTACTTTTACCGTTATAAAAAATAAAACGAAGTGACCCAAACGAGACTTCTTAATTACTATCTTGGCTACAATTTTCCCGTGTGTTTGAAAATCTCAATGGTTTAGCTGTTATATGCCAAAAGGAAGGCTCGATTTTCACCACCTATGGTCTAGTGGACTTTTTTTGCTCAGTTCAATCAAAGGAATAAGAAACGCGAAGTGTCCCTGAAGGTTTTCAAATCAGAGGCTAACAAACATTACTACCAAACATTGTTTACATAGGTCCACGATTTGATATAGCCCCCATAGGGCAGTACCTCCCGATTTTCGGTATTTTGAAGCTTTTAGCCTCATTATCCCACCGAATTTGCTGAAATTTGGTATTTAGTTTTCTTATGGGCAAGAAATTGTTCCCCCGGAAATTTGAACGGTGCCTCCCGATTTTCTGTATTTTGAAGGTTTTAGCCTCATCATCACACCGAATTTGCTGAAATGTGATATTTAGTCTTCGTTGGAACAAACAGGCTTTCCCGTAGAAATTTGGCGGAAGTTCAGAATTTTAAAGGTTATAGCCACATTATCTTTCCGTAATGGCTGAAAATTGGTATTTATTCGTTATGCCTAAAAAATTATGGATACATGTAGAAGTATAACGGGTTCTTAAATTGATGGGTACTACAATACCGCTCGCTGTGAAGTCATTTCAAGGATTAGTCTACTGTAGTGACTTTAACTTAGTATTTCGGATTATCAATGGGTAGAAAACCTCTACGCAGAAATTGATTAATATAAGCTCATATTTAGGCATATTTCCCATATGAAGGTACCTCCAGATTTTACGTAGTTTAAAGATTGTACAGGCATCGTCCAAATGGAATGACTGTAACATGATATTTCGGATTCTAATTCTTAATGAACCTCAGTTAAAAGAATTTTATATCTTTCAGCTAGCGTGGTCGAAGAGCTTAGTACTTTCATAAACGAAAGGAAACTAATTGCTCCATTTTACTTCATTACAACTCTTGGTGGAGGGTATAAAAAAGTTCGGTCCGAACTTAACGCCTTTCTTATTTGTTAAAAGCTGTCCTCCGCAGCTCATGTCGATCATAAAAAAAAAAAACAGACACATTTAATATACTTTGCATATCGTTCCGTCTGTATCCCTGCTATGATAATGGAGAATGATGTGAAAATGTGTTAATGGTCACATTTAAACTCATTGTCTATTAAGTCTTTGGTCGTTTCATAGACTAAAACCGCAATGGAGAATTTCCTAGTAAAGTCTATGAATGTAGCACATCAACAATAAATTAAATAAAATAGCCATTTGTGAGTAATGGTGGACAGTTAGTTATTGTTGTTGTTATTATGCCAATGAAGAAAATCAACGTGATTATATGTTTCAAATTACTTTTGACTGTCATGAAGGCGGAACTTTTTATTAAATAATTCAAATGATTTCAGACCGTGGCAAGATGATAGGCTAATGTACACCATCCACTAAATACAGCATCAAATAGAAGTAAATGAGGTGTATCGTACCAACAAAAAATAGAATTTCATATTGTCCCAATAGAAAATTGAATCGTTGATGACATTTTCGTCGACGAATCATTGACGAAATATTATAAATTGTCATGCACGACAAGGTGCATGACCCTGTCTTGCAATGTGTCGTGCCAACAAACCCAAAGAATTTCAAAAAAAGCGTGCTATGAAATGATTGTTCACATATTGATTCGAATGCAAAATTTTATTTTGTAATTAATGTAAGATAATAAAATCATCATATTCTGAAATCGCGTCAATGATTAAAGATTCTGCTTTTATCAAAGAACGGTAAGTAAGAACAATTATATTAAGGAACTTTAAAAATAATTTTAGTTATTCTTTTAATACATATACGTATGTACAGTGTTGGTCAGATAATTAGCACACCCCACTACCAATGTTTATTTTGCCTAAAAAGATCTTCAAAAGTTGTTGTATTTAATAAAGTATTTGTACTAATATATTCTCAGTAGTATGCTTAAAGAATACAACACAATACAGAAACTGAAACATAACTGTCAATTTGAATAACATCCAAAAATTTAAAAAATTTCCTAAATTCACTGGACACGTAATTAGCACACCTTAAAATAATCACTAATATTGTGAATAGTTTCAGTATTTTCGTCCATATTCAGTTTTAAATCCATTTCGTTTGGAATAAGTTCCAGTCTGCTAGTTATACTCTCCACCAGTCTCCGAAATTTCAGTGTCAGAAGGGAGTTATATGGGATACACCTTGGGTCCCAAAAACTGATGGAAATTTCAGTTTTTTAGTGTTTTATATCGATTTTTTTCACATGTAACAAACTCATTGAGGCAAGTAGTTCATAGAAACATCAAATAAAACATCATATTCTTGTTCATCTTTGTAAATTTGCGAATAGTGGGATGTACCCACCAGCAGTGTGCATCTGCAAAGTCCGTTTGACACAAAAATTTTCATTAAAAAACTGTAATATGATGCTTTGAGCTATTGATTTTATAAATACTTATCCATCTGGACTGAATTTTACCGATAAGTCTTGATGTATGCCACGATAAACCTATTTTCATCTCTATGGGACCTACGCATATTTCAATAATTTTCTAAACATAAGACAAATTGGAGATAGTCTAGTGAGACCGCAAGATAATATATTTCCCGGAGCTTAAAACGATTAAATTTAAAATCAATAATCCAGAAAACATTTATCTTGAATAGTATATGCCTACTTTCATGGATTTTAACCAATTTCAGCAAACCTCAAAATCCTTTATTGTTAGAAAGGGGTTATACCTTTAAACATACTCATGTTCTACGTGTTCACCTAGTGCGCTATTGAAAGTTTTGTAGTGATAGGTCTTTGGTGTTATTCAGACGTGTAATTTTGAATAACAAATGGTATTATAAGTTGATCCTTCTTCACATAAGGGTGCATTTTATTGATTTTCTTTCTATAGACCCCTTCCAATTCGAAAATTTTCTTGAATGAATCACTTTTTGAAAAGTTTTTGCACTTTATATTTAAATTTCGGTAATCGGTTAACAATTCCAATAATTTCAGATCCAATTGTACATTTGTTTTTAAAGTTTTGGCGACTTTCTGGCGTTTAAGTGTACATTACGAAAAATGGTCCGCTATTGGGATATATTTTGAGATTCCGGGGAGATAAATTATTTTTTCTTTCAAAAAATTATTTGTTCAATACTTTTTGAATATGAATTAACTTCAATATAAATTAATTTTTGTATATTAATTGAATTAAATTAAAAAATCTTAGGGTGTGCTAATTATATGTCCCCTTGATAATTTGGTCGTCTTAACAAAACTTTTATTTTCAAAAAACCACTGATAATACTATTCACTTATATCATTAAATCTGTTAAATACATTATAGAAAAGGATTTTGTTTACGAAAATATTTCAATTTGCCCTATCAAAACTCTTAGCTGACTGAAATCATTTTGCCCCAAAGGGGTGTGCTAATTCTGTGACCAACACTGTATGTAGGTTGATGTTATGGGGAATGCTGTAAATTCCAGCGGTTTTAACAGATGCGGCAGTGGCATATGGTAAGATTATATAAGTGGTTATTGCATTTATTCATAATGTTTTTTTTACAGAATCCATAAATAAAGGAGGTCGCCCCCTCTATCGGTTGTGATGAGAAAATGAGGCCCGGATAAGTTCAAAAAAGTTGATCAGAGAATATTCAAGAACTAATTATTAATGTAAGATAAAATTTGTAACATTATGTATTTTTATAATGTAATAAAAATAAAATTTGACACACGACAACAAAACAAATTGTCTTCAGTAAGGTCGTCAATGACAAATGGCAAGACAATGTCTCCCAGGCAGTCGTCAACGAAATAACGGGTTTTTTGTCTTCCAAGTCGTCATCGACGACAGCTTCGCTTACCTTGTCGCCCATGTTGTCGTGCATGAATACTGGGACACTTGTGTGAAAAAATCGTCAACGATTCCAAAGGGCAAAGAGTCGTGAACGAATTGGAAATGTCGTGTACGATTCATCAATGTTGTCTTAAAGACACTTTCTATTGGGGTGCTTTTATAAAACTTTGTGTGAGTTTTTTTTATTATACCCTCAGCCTTTAGGCTGGAAAGGGTATATCACGAATATTGTCAATTATTTCATATTCCATTTCAGAAAAAAGGATAATTTTTTTTCGCGCTACATCACCGATTTTTGATATGTAGGTTAAAAAAAAAAATTCCCAGTACGAATCTGGTCGCGAGCCAATTTTTGGTCGTTGCGGACAAAAGTTATGGCGGTTTTATTTCGCTTTTTAAGATAGAAAATATTATAAAAACGCTAATTATTTTAATGAGCACAATTGTAACAAAAAAGTCCTCTCGAAGTGACTTCAGCGAGTAGATTGCATAATACCTGAAAAATTTTACACAGAATTCGCGGAATGTACATAAAATTGATAAATTATTGAATATAAGTCTACTTTTTTTCAAAATTAAGGCCCATTTAGTGGTCATAAAATTACATAAAACATTTTTGTGGATCCAAACTTCACGGCAATTCAAATGAGACTACAATCATACAGATTGGTGTTATAGTTTGGATGTTACAGCCAAAATAAGCACATATTTTGGCCAAAAAAAAAAAATAATTTTTTGTTTAAAAAAATATTTTTTCACATGCATTATGTAGTAGAAAATATTGTAAAAATTTATAGGAATACTTCCTTCATTTTGCTTAAATCTCCCAACAAAATAGACGGATTTTGCTTTGTTGACATTCATATTAAAGCTTTCCCATTAGGAAAGCTAATTGGGTTGATGGGGATATATGTCAAAGCTTCTGAAATGGAAATAGAGGTCAAATAACCCATTTTTATTTATATGCATTTTAAAATATGTGTAAATCGCGTAATTATCAAAATCAGTTTGTCCGCATGTGATTTTCATGTACAGCAATACCGTATCTTTTAATTTGAATATAGTTTTCGACATTTAATTTGGTGGCTTAGATGTAGCATCAGCTGCATCTTAGCATTAAAATACCTATAAAATATCGCTAATTTACGCAAAGTACATACAATTTTTGTCCGCATCCGATTTCAATGTCCACCATGAAAATATTTTCTTTCTTCTTTATTTCCACTTAACTCCTTGGGGAGCATAGGGCCTTTACAAAGTTTTTCCAAACTATTCTATCATTCGCAATACGTTTAATTTCATTCCAACTACTGCCGCTGCTCTCCACTTCCTTCATCAGGCTTCTTCTCCAAGTGGTCTTTGGCCGACCCTTCCTTCTGTGCCCTTGGGGGTTCCAGTCTAGGGCTTGGCGACATATCTCATCTTGTTCTTTTCGCAATGTGTGACCAATCCATTGCCACTTCCTTCTTTTTATTATAACGGGAATAGGTTCTATATCACATTTTTTGTACAGATTTTCATTGCTTATTACATTTGGCCACCAGATTTTTAAAATATACATCGAAAATATACATCGATATATATATCTATTTCAAGGCGATCAATTAAGAACCGTGGATGTAACATCACACACTATTTTTTGGGATAAAATGAATGCAGCTCCATTAACAGTGAAGTTTTCAAATATCTGTTTCCGCTAAAACGAAGATGCTGTATTAGTTGTTTTATTGCAGTAGAAACGAACCGCAGAAAACGCGATAAAATACGCGATATTTCCAAAAACAATTTTATGTGCTTTTTCTACTTTGGACTTTCTTGTAACTCGCGTTTTAGTAGATGGATTTTTACGGGGAATGATTTATTAGATCCGGAACGTAAAAAACTAAAATGTGCAATCAAGTACGAGGAAATCGAATGACAATTGTAAAAATTAGGCCCGATAAATATGTTTTTTACAAAAATGTTCACACAAAATTTCCGCATTTGGATGTAGATTTCTATGAAGCTGTGCAGACTACATTCACATTATTCGTATCAAATAACTCAGAATCGCAAGTACTACAATCCTATATATAATGTTTTGAAAAACCTGTTTGCGGAATGAAATTAGAAGAAAATGTCAAAAAACACTGTAAATCTGGCTTCAAAATGTCAGCATCATTTAATGGTAGAAGCAGTTCAAATTTTGAAAAGTAATGCATCAGTCGGATGATCCTTATTTAGTTTGCTTCTACTTTTACTTTGACAGGAAAATCGAGAGAAGTGGTTTACTCACAAATCGAGAGAAAACAAAAAAAGACATGGTGGCTTCAACCCATTTTTACCCATTTTTTAACATAAATATAGCCACAGCTTCCACGCAAATTATCTTTTAAGGCCAATATTTTTTGCCACGTCCAAAAACATTTCATTTTATCCAAAAATATTTAATTTGTTTAATATAGAATCACAAGTCGCGTATTCTAAAAGGGTAAACCTTGGCTTCAGCTATGTTAAATTTTCAAAAATATTGGTGATATACAGTTTCATACGGGCAAAATGTGCCTCATCGAAATAATGGTTTTGGACCCCAAGTATATTTGGACGAAATGTGTTTCAGACAATTTGGAGTTGATTTAGCAATGTCCGTCCGTCCGTCTGTCTGTCTGGCTGGTGCGCACGATAACTCTCGAACGGATGAACCGATTCGGTTAAAATTTTGGCTTTCGTAATATTTTGTCCAAACTTAGTTCAAGTTCAAAGATGGATTATATCGGTCCACTCCTTCCGGTACCTCCCCCACAATAGTTCCAAAATGTTCGGAAAATTTGCGGGCATGATTACTCTTGAAGGGAGTAACCGATTTGGTCCATACTTTGCACATCGTTAAATTTCTACCAGACTTAGATAAGGTTCCAATATGGACTAAATCGGCCCACTCCTTCGGGTACATCCTACACAAAATTTCGGATAAGTTCAGTTTAGGACCTGCTCTCGAATCGCTTTGATTTTTGTTGCAACAACTTGTATTCACTTCCCCCCGCACGACAGTACAAGTTTCATCAGGGGCAAGTCCATACTTCCTGTGAAAATGGCCGGAAAGTTGCAAAAAGCCCATATGACACCTTGTGTAGTGGTTGGAGCGCAAGATAACTTTTGAACGGATCTGTCGATTCGGTCCAAATTTTGGCCTTCGTAATATTTTATCAAAACATAGTTTAAATTCGAAGATGGTCTATATCGGTCCACTCCTTCAGGTACCTCCCCCACAAAACTTCAAAAATGTTCCGAAAAATTTTGCACACTATAACTCTTGAAGGGATTGACCGATGTAATCCATACTTTGAACATCCTAATATATATACCAGATATATATCAGGTTCGAATATGGACTATATTTGTCAACTCCTTCTGGTACCTCTCACACAAAATTTCGGATAATATCACTTTAAAACCTGCTCTCGGATCACTTTGATTTTTGTTGAAGCGATTTGCATTCGATACCTCCTTTACGACGGTAACAGTTTTCTTGGGAAAACAGCCCGAAAGGTGTTAAAAACCATATGTGGCGGTCGTACTGTTCAATCGATTTGGTCAAACATTTGGTCTTCGTCATATTATATCCAGTTAGTTTCATGGGCAATACCGGTTCACAACTTTCGGTACTTCTCTTCAATATTTAAAAAATTTCACTAAAATGCTAGGATGATATCACTTGAATGAGGCAACCAATTTGGTCCAAACTTTGGATATTTGGAATATTTTACAAAATTTAGTTTAACTTTTAAAATGGCCCTATCGGTCCTCCCTAAGGGTACCTGCCCTATAAAAGTTCAACATTTGTGTCTTAGTGCAGTTAATTCCTAATCCACATTTTTGCGGCAAGTTCAAATGTCCAAAAAGGGCCACAAAATTCTGAAGAGGCCTTAAATACATTCGATCGGACAAGTTTCGCTTCACATTGGCTGAGGGTATATATCTGTCGGCAAAGCCGACTGACACTTTTTTACTTGTTTAATAAACAAATTGAATTAATATTAAATAATGTTGATATTTGTATATAAGTCCATGTTACGAGCAGTAATGGAAACAACATCCAAATCACTATGTATAAATTGTAGACTAGTATATTTATACCCTCAGCATTTATGCTAACTAGGGTATATCACGAATATTGTCAATTATTTAATATTCCATTTCAGAAAAAATAATTTCAAGTGGAAAGATTTATTCCCCCAACGAAGACTAAATACCAAAATTCAGACATTCCAGTGGTATATTGACAACACAACTTTCAAAATACCGACAATCGGTTGGTACCGTTCCATGGGAGCTATATGTAGATGTGAACCTATACCGACAGATTTCATGAGGAAAATTGTATACCACAAACTTTAGGAATTTCGGGAAGTACCGTTTTACAGGGGTTATATCAAAACGTGGGCCAAAATAGCCCATTTTCAATACCAAACATCCTAAGAGTAATAGAAACTACTATACCAAATCTTAAAAATTGTGAGCTGTATCTTGATTTCAACAGACGGACAGACTGACAGACTGACAGAAAGACAGATGGACATTGCTATTTCGACTTAGAATTTTATGCTGATCACAAATGTATATCCTTTATAGGGTCTCCAAGGAATATTTGGATGTGTTACAAAAGGAATGAAATATTTACTTCTAACGCCCATATTATGTGGAGGCTGTAATTAGCATTTTTCTCATGAAATGCTAATACACACTTTGCAATAGTTAGGAATTGGCCTTTCCATTCTATATCCTTATCTCAAACTCAAAGATTAATTGCGGTTTATGTAAAACAACTTTGCCTAATCAGTTGAGCATTTTTCCTTATTCATATATTGTCATCCTTCCTTCGTTTTACATTGACCAATAAAAATATTTGAAATTTTCATCAAAAAGTAACAATTTCTTTAAGGATTTCTTGAAGAATATTATTTAAATGTGTCTTCCAACCATAAAGTATGTATATTAGCCTAAGGGCTACTGGATTTTTTGTGCCTTTTGTAAATAAAGAGAATTTTTGAAATATGTTTCAACCGACCTCAGGGAAGCTACATCAGTAGCTTTTTCAAAGAAATTCTTAGAAACATTTTTATAGGGAAAAGGAAAAATTAAGGATGGTAGGAATGAATAACAAAAAAAACAAACATTCTATGAAATATGTAAAGTCATTTATGATATCAAAAAAAAATGAATCTTTTGTATATTACTTATCATAATCAAAAATAAATCTTATGCTGAGGGATGAAATGCTATTTTAGTCGTTATTTAAATTAGATAATCAAATAATATAAATTATTATTTAAAATTTAAATTTTAAATTTAAATGAAAATTACACACTGACCTGCTTCTACTAAATGTTGCTTTTCAATGTTAAATGTAGAATAAAAAGTTGTTTTTAAATGAATTAAAATTCCAATGGGATTATTATCAATACCACTGTCAATCACATTTGTACATCAATGATATTTAAATTAATTTAATAATAGCTAATGGCATTTTTTAACAGATTTTCCGAATTGTAAATGTATAGCAGTAAGCCAAATGTTGCTACTGTATAACTATACAGTTGTGTTCACGTAATTAAAAATAAATATTATGTATTAAATGTTGGACTTGTTTCACTCCAGCTATTTGAATATTTGTGTGAATATTTGTTGCTTCAAATATTTTAAAAACAAAAAAATATTTAACCGTGGGTAATGAAATTGATCCGTCGTAGTGGAGGCACAGAAGGTTATTTTTGCCAATATGGCCAGATCGTTTATTTTTGTGTTTTTATACCCTCAGCCTTTAGGCTAAAGAGGGTATTTACACTTTGATACGACCAAAAATGTGCCTGAGCGAAATAATGGTTTTAGACCCCAAGTATGTTTGTACGATATCCGTTTCAGACAATTTTGAGTAGATCTAGCAATGTCCGTCCGTCTGTCTGTCTGTCCGTCTGTCGGTCTGGCTGGTGCGCACGATAACTCTCGAACGTATCAATCGATTCGGTTCATATTTTGGGTATCGAAATATCTTGTCCAGATTCGATTTAAGTTCGAAGATGGACCATATAGGTCCACTCCTTCAGGTACCTCCCCCACAAATGTTCAAAAATTGTCGCAAAACTTGTGCGCACGATAACTCTTGTAGGGAATAACCGATTTGGTCCATACTCTACACATCGTGTAATTTCTACCAAACTTAGATGAGGTTCCAATATGGACTCAATCGGTCCACTCCTTCGGGTACCTCCCACACAAAATTTCGGTAAAGTTCAGTTTAGGACCTGGTCTCGAATCGCTTTGATTTTTATTTACGCAAGTTGTATTCGCTGTCCTCTATACGACGCTGTAAGTGTCATTAGGGGCAAGTCCATACTTCCTGAGAAAATAGCCTGAAAGTTACAAAAAACCCTATGACACCGTGTGTAGTGGTTGGAGCGCAAGATAACTCTCGAACGGATCTGCCGATTCGGTCCAAAATTTGGCTTTCGTAATATTTTGACCATACTTAGTTCAAGTTAAAAGATGGATTATATCGGTCCACTCCTTCCGGTACCTCTCCCACAAAAGTTCGAAAATGTTCGGAAAATTTGTGCGTACGATAACTCTTGAAGGGAGTAACCGATTTGGTCCATACTTTGCACATTATGAAATTTCTGCCTGACTTAGATGAGGTTTCAATATGGACTCAATCGGTAAACTCCTTCGAGTACCTCCCACACAAAATTTCGGGAAAGTTCAGTTTAGGGCCTGCTCTCGGATCGCCTTGGTTTTTGTTGTAACATCTTGTGTTCACTGTCTCCTATACGAAGGTACAAGTTTCCTCAGGGGCAAGTTCATACTTCCTGAAAAAATAGCTTGAAAGTTGAAAAACAAACCCTATGACACCATGTTTATGGGTGGAATAAGTTCACTTTAAGACCTGCTATTGAATTACTTTGATTTTTGTTGAAGCAATTTACATTCGCTGCCTCAATTACGATGGTAAAAGTTGTTTCAGGGGCAAGTCCATACTTCTTGAGAAAACAGCCCGAAGGGTGTGAAAACCCCCTATGGCACCCCCATGGTCTATGCCGGTCCATTCCTTTAAGTACCTTTTCCGCAAAATTTTTTAACTTTAATCCTAATCAACATTTTTGTCGGTTCATACGACCAAAATTTTGAAACCCCCTAAATACATAAGTTTTTTGTGAAAAAAGTGTTTCAATTTGCACAGGCTGAGGGTATATCTCTGTCGGCAAAGCCGACTGATACTTTCTTACTTGTTTTCTAATGAGTTCCATGTTGGCACATACATTAGTAACGTACAATTTAAAAATTTATTACATTAATTTTTAATTATTTAAGAATATTCGTTCGAACAACTACCAAAGTTCTGTTTTTTACAAAATATTTGAATTGTTTTTGTTTCCAATCATTCGAACGCATTTCAATTCGAATCTTCTTAGAGAAACAAGCCATAAATTTGCTCATCATGATTTGGAAAATTATATTTTAGTTACTGTACAACGTTATAGTGCTTTAGAGCAGAAACAATGTATTGGAAGAAGAAAAAATGCACCATCAATGATATTTGGTGTTTTGCCCTTGCACACTCAAGGTTATAACCTAACACTAGTAAACCGATGTAATTACTATGAGTAAAAAAAAATTATAGTAAACAGACGCCACATATAAAACATGCCCTATAGTCCGGTCAAAATAGACATGCGTATAAGGGGGAAATAGCAAAAATTCCCACAAAGCTGAATTTTGGTGGTGAGCTAGGGTTGGTCATTAGAAGCAACGTTCTAAAAGTCCCCATCGATCCCATATGTGCAAAACAAGTTATTCGGGGTCAAAGGTCATTTTTGGAGGCATTATTCATTTTTTTTAATTTTTCTCAAAAACGGTAAGACTTAGCAAAAGCCGGCTAAAGTAAAAGTTGTAGATTTAACAATTGTCTAAAAGAGTGGTCTTTATGGTTCTTAAAAAAGACTTACCATTTTCGAGATATCGCGATCTAAAGGTCAAATAAAAAGATTGGCCGCGTAAGTACATTGTGAGGCGAACCGGTTAAAGTAACGACACTATGTGTTAGATACTTCCGTAAGCTTTCAAACGATATCCACTTTGCAGTAATCGGTTCAGTAGAACCGGGTCTAACCCGGTTTTTAAATTATGCCTTTCTGGTCGAATAACCGGCGAACCGGATCCGCAACCGTTGAAAATTATACATTTCCGTAATCAGCGCAACAATCCCTACCTTCGGACAAAACTTGACAAAAATCGGAGAGTTTTGGTTGGGGTCGTTCCCGTTGGGCTTTCGATTATACAAGTGGGTTAAATGGGCTATTTTTGCATAAAATGACTCTAACATTGAATAACTCTACTAAACACGCTCCGATTTTGTTGGAATTTTTTTTAGAAGATAGCTATAATTTCGCTCTTCAAGAAAATATATATTTTTGGGGGACAGACCCGATTACTTCGCTTTTTTTAGCCGCTTCGTCTGAATATGTGCATATTTCCCTTATAAGTGCATAAAACTTCATGTGTTTTTTAGAACAGCTATATCTCAAGAATGGTTCCTTCTAGGAAAAAAATTATAAAGGTCAAACTTGTAGATAATTTTTCTGTCTACAATATTTACTTTAGTCACTTTTTGATTAGATCAACTGTTTTCAAAAAATAATTCCGAAAACCTAAAAACCCTTAAAATTTGACTTTTGACCCCGAATAATTTTTTTTGCACACATGGGATTGATGGGGACTTTTAGGACATTGCTTCTAATGGCAAACCCTAACTCTCTACCAAAATTCAGCTCTGTGGGAATTTTTGCTATTTCAATTTCTATTTTGACCGGACTACTAGTAATGTTGAAATGTCATGCACAAAAGTGTTCAGAGTTTACATACATATATACATTTTTGTTTGCATTACAATTTTGTGGTTTCTTTCTAATGGAACTTGTACAAGACTTCAAAATAGACATTATCATTTCGTTACATGCAATGTTTGCCCAGATGTTTTCTAGTTTTCATTTACAATGTGTGTTTCTTGCATGAATTGTGGTTGCATTATTAGAATTTGAAATAAAATTATAAGTGTTGTTTTGTTATACCCTCAGCATTTATGCTAACGATGGTATATACACTTTCATACGGGCAAAATATGCCTCATCGAAATAATGGTTTTAGACCCCAAGTACGAAATGTGTTTTAGACAATTTGGAGTCGACTGAGCAATGTCCGTCCGTCTGTCTGTCTGGCTGGCTGGTGCGCACGATAACTCTCGAACGGATGAACAGATTTGGTCCAAAATTTGGCTTTCGCAATACTTTGTCCAAACTTAATTTAAGTTCGAAGATGTGTTATATCGGTCCACTCCATCGGGTACCTCCCACACAAAATTTCGGAAAAGTTCAGTTTAGAACCTGCTCTCGAATCGCTTTGATTTTTGTTCTAGCAACTTATATTCACTGCCCTCCATACGTCGTTCAAGTTTCATCAGGGGCATGTCCATACTTCCTTAGAAAAAAGCCTGAAAGGTGCAAAATACCCCTATGACACCGTGTGTAGTGGTTGGAGCGTAAGATAACTCCCGAACGGATCTGCCTTTTTGGTCCAAAATATGGCCTTCGTAATATTTTGTGCAAACATAGTTTAACTTCGAAGATAAGCCATATCGGTCCACTCCTTCAGGTACCTCCCCCACAAAAGTTCAAAAATGTTCGGAAAATTTGTGCGTACGATAACTCTTGATGGGAGTGACAGATTTGGTCCATACTTTACACATCCTAATATATCTACCAGGTATTGGCCAGGTTTGAATATGAACTATATTTGTCCATCCCGTCGGGTACCTCCCTCACACATTTTTGCATAAATTCACTTTAAGACCTGCTCTCGGATCACTTTGATTTTTGTTGAAGCAACTTGCATTCGCTGCCTTAATTACGACAGTAAAAGTTTTTTCAAGGGCAAGTCCATACTTCTTGAGAAAATAGCCCGAAAGTTGTTAAAACCCCCTATGGCACCATATGTAGTGACTGGAGAGCTCGAACCGAATACTGCGTTCGTCCATACTTTGGATATCGTAATATTTCTTCGAATATTAGATGAAATTCGAAGGTAGTTCTTATAGGTCCATTGCTTCCGGCACCTTTCCCACAAATGTTCGAAAATATATGCTAAAATGGTACTCTAATTGTGTTCGAAACTCAGTTTAAAAAAAGCCTTATCTATCGATATTCCCGCAAATTTTTGCGCTTTAAATATACGTAAGTTTTTTTTTTTTTGAAAAAAGTATTTCAATCCCACAGGCTGAGGGTATATCTCTGTCGGCAATGTCGACTGATACTTTTTTGCTTGTTTTCTTTACATTTTGCAGAAAGAGGAAGAAGTAGGCATGCCAATCTGATGGAAACTGAGTGTACATTAAGGTTATGGCTTTTTTACAACCTCGTACCCTGTATCATATTTTGATGAGTTTTTATCTAATTTGGATAAAATTTAAATTATAAGGTGATTCGATAAAAATACTCAAGTACAAAGTCATTTGACAATTTGTCTATAAGAGTTTTTTTGAAAAATTTCCGAATTTATTATAAGCAGATCACGGTGCTCTTGAAACAATTTTAAATGGAAGGTGCTTACACCTTGGAAGTTTTTGCGAATTCTGAAACTACAATGTTCATAGATGAGAAAAATCAAAAAACAAAAAAAATCGCCGGAGCGCTTTTTAAGAAAATCGCGATTTAAGTTGAAATTTTTAGGGGTTGTTTAGGTTTTCACAATTTTGCTTAGAAACCGCAATGCTATCAAAATGGGACTAAAGAAAATGTTGTAGCTATGAAAATTCTCTACAAGATCGACCTTTATGGTATTTTCGTAGTTTTTACCATTTTTGAGATATAGAAGTTCAAATTGGGACAATGCACTGACTGTATCGCCCCCTTATAAAACAATGTCATGAAGGGTGAGCCTTAACTAACTTTTGATGAAAACCGCTTACACAGGGAAAGTTTTTGTGAATTCTGAAACAGCAGTGTTCATAGATGAGAAAAATCCAAAAACAAGAAAAAATCGGTGTAGGGATTTTTAAATAAATCGCGGTCAAAATCCACATTTTTAGGTGTTTTTTAGGTTTTCACGATTTTGGTTGGAAACCGCCAGTCCAATCGAAATGGAGCTAAAGAAAATGTTGTAGCTGTTAAAATTCTCTAGAGGATTGACGTTTATCATTTGTTCCCAGCCTGTACCAGTTTTGAGATAAAGAAGCTCAGTTTAATTTGTAGGTGTTTTTGTTAGGGTTTCGGGATTTTGCTTGAATACGGTAAGTCTTATCGATATGGGACCTGAGAAAGTCTTAAAGCTGTGAAAATTCTCTACAAGACTGGCATAAGTAACTTATCCTAAGTTGTAAATTTTTTTTAGATATATAAGTTGTATATAATTTTATATCATATAAAATTTTATTTCATATATCATACAAATTGAAAGTGGTTTGTGCGGGACCTTTTTCAATATTTAAATGGAATAAAAGTTATTATTGTCAATACCATTTTTTTCATTTCATTTCATAATATTTAAAAAAATCAATGTAGAAAAATGATCAGAAAATAATTTCGCGAAGAGCTAGAAACATATTTGTTTCTGTGTTTGACATGGAACATTATCGACTTTAAATCCCTACAAGATTAAAAACGTAGATTCATTCGCTTTGGGATAAATAAACTAACATAAAAAAAAATTAGGTGTTCTATTCTACTGAAGTGGAGTGTATGTATTCTTCGAATAAAATACCTAATTACACACCGATATTGTTAACCATTAAACTCATAGCTTTAGTCTTATAATCTACTCCAGCTATCCTTGTTTTCATTTGTGAGACTACAGAATACGTCAAAAATGATTTATGACCAACATTATGCTCTTCCTTCATTGATATCCAAATTGAAGGTATTTCAATAAACATCTGCAATGAAATTACCAACATTTTGCCTCTGTCATTCCCGAACGGAAGATAAATGAAACGGGAAGAAAATAGGACACAAATTTGCCAAAAGACCAAAGATTCAGGTGGTGACTAACACAGCACCATTAATTTTGTCTGTTTGTACCATTTTCCGTATCTCAAAAACATGGCATCACAAGGTTTTATAAATCGCTTAACAACCCCGTTGGGGTCAATATATTTTTGACGGTTGTGTCATATAGACATATTGACAATTTTATTGCCCCTATACAGCATCGTAACAAATTTTGTGGTCGTAAAAAATCATTTGATATTGTTATTTCGTTTTCTTTGCACAGAATTGTCTTGTTGGAGTTTTAAAGATATTCTATGAACATGTTTATGTTATAAATAGGGTATGTAAAACAAGTGAGCAAAGGCTATAGTCGGGACGGGGCCGACCTTGTGATAACCTACAGCACTAGCCCTGTGCATAAGCTTTCCACTGGTAAACATTTCGTTTAGGGAATATAATTCGACTAATACCAAACATAATATGCCTATTTCTCTCTGGAGGTCCGATCAAAATTACGACCAGTAGCGTGATTGAAAAAAAAATGGAAGAATTGGATGCATTACCAACTATTGTGGTTTCTCCCTTGTTTGACCACCTTCGCCGACCTACTTTACCTTCTTCCATTGACAGGCTTACCGTTGGAATACCCTTACTAGAAGCCGATATATTCACAAAGAATAAAACTTTGAATTTGTCTCTGCATGAGTTTTTCCCCATTCCGACCCCTAAATATTATCCGACTATCACCAAAATCAAAAGACTTCTTTCCCTGTGGGGCCCATCTACCCCCAAAATTTCGTGACTATCCGATCAAAATTTCAACCTGTAGCGCGATAACAAAAAATTTAAAAATTGGATATGTTACTGATTTTGCGATATCTCGGTTGTTTGCCCACTAACGCCAAAGTACTTTGCACAAATATAAAGGAGATCTTTTCTTCTTCCATTGCCGGGCTTTCCTTTTGTAATACTCGTACCAGAAGCGGAGATATTCGCATAAGAAAAAATGTTGAATTTTCTCCACATAAGCTTTTTGCTTATTCCAAAATTGCGACCTGTAGCGTGATTACAAAGTTTAGATGGACAGACGGACGGGCGGACACACATAGTCAGATCGACTCAGCTCGTCGACACATTCTTTTCGGTATATATAATTATGGGTCTACGATAGGGCTGCTCATACAACTACAAACATACAGTTAGGCAAGAAAAGTATTGCAAAAACCAAAATTGTAGAAAATTTCATATTAATTGTTCGTTTATGGCAACAAATTATGTAAAAACTATACGGTTTTTTGTGCAAATATCTTGCTATAGGTCCTTACAACAATATTCCGTCAAAATATGCAAAGGTTATTTGCGACTTATAACAAATATGGTCAAAAATAAGAATTAACTACTACGTGGGGGTGACAATAAAAGTATTGCAAAGGGAAAATCAGTACTATAAAACTATAAAATTTCTGCGGTCATTATGCATTTTTATGACTTTTGCGGCTAATAATAGAATAACAGTATTGAATGTAATAAAGTTCAGTGATAAAAAATGCCGTCCTGGAGGGTCTTCAGATAGGTAAAAAACGCATGGGACCATATTAACAATAAACCATGACGAATAGGCCACAGGCAAGTAGGCAAAGAATAAATATTTGACTCAATATGTATTGTAGGATAATGGAACAATACAAAACAGTCCGATTTTGGCTTTGAGAAAATGGAAATACCTCTGGAAAGTATATGGAAAAAATGTACACCAGTGTAGTATTTTGGAACGACCTACGACAGAGCACTATTTCGTCTCCCAATGGTATTGATATGATTTAATTTTTGCTAAGTGGATAGATATTATCCTCTGCTATCATAACAAATCCAAACAAGTAAGAAAAGCGTTAAGTTCGGTCGGGCCGAACTTTTTATACCCTCCACCACAAATTTCAGCCATTTCGGTGGATTAATGTGGCCACAACCTTCAAAATACCGAAATTCGGAAGGTACCGTTCTATGGGGGCCATATGATGGCGTGGACCTATACCTACAAATTTCTGGGGGAAAGTTTTATACGCCTAAAGAAGACTAAATACCAAATTTCAGCCATATGGGTGTGATAATGAGGCTAAAACGTTCAAAATATCGAAAATCGGGAGATATCGTATTATGGGGCCTATATCAACACGTGGACCTATATAAACATTTTATGGTAGAAATGTTTCTTAGCCTCTGGAAACACAAAGTACAAAGTTACAACCGATTCTTTGGTCAAATGGGTCTAATACATTCAAAATATATTAAAATGACGCGTACTTTATAAGGGGTCTTATGTGGAGACTATACCAAAACTTGGACCTATATAACCCAACTTTGGTAGGAATGTTTTCTGGCCTCTGAAGACACAAAATACCAAATTACAACCAATTCTGTGGTCAAATGGGTCTAATACATTCAAAATATATTAAAATGACGCGTACTTTATATGGGGCCTTATATGGGGGCTATACCAAAACGTGGACCTATATAACCCAACTTTGGTAGGAATATTTTTTGACCTCTGGAAACACAAAGTACCAAATTACAACCAATTCGGTGGTAAAATGGACCAAATATCTTAAAAATTCCTTAAAACGACGACGCGTCACGCGTCATTTTGTATGGGGGCTATACGAAAGCGTGGACCTACATAGCCCGCTTTCAATACCTACGTAAATATAACATATTTTCCAAAAATTTCATCAACCTACGTCAATCCGTTCGGACGCTAGAGTGATTTCCACAGACGGACAGACGGACGGACATGGCTATATCGATGTAGAATTGCACGCTGATCAAGAATATATATACTTTGTGGGGTCTACAATGATTATTTCGAGTAGTTACAAACGTAGTGACAAACTTAATATACCCCATCCTATGGTGGAGGGTATAAAAATTGCGCCAAATCCAATAAAACCCATCAAATATGGAAATTAAACCGCTACTGGAGAAGCTGGAATACCGAATATTTGCGTACTATATTCTTTAACATGGAAAATAGTATGCAAAATTGGGTTCACGGATATAATAATGATTGGGAAGGCATTCCTACTGACATTATTAAGAAATATTTAATAGTCATTAGTCTGAAAGTCAGAAAAATCGATCCCGAATGCTCAAACAAAGTCAACTACCACCATTGCAAAGACCAGATAATTACATGTTAATCTTATTTGTATAAATTGTAATATTTTGTAATATTATTTGTATAAATGTAATATAACAACACAAAACTCTTAAATGCATCGGACCAACATCCTGATATCAACCCTCATCAAATGTTTGGGTCCAATTTAACAAAAGGCTTCAAAAACATCCTGCAACGAAGGATCAAGATTTACTAAAAATTAGGAACCAGTATCCTTAGAGTGGAACATACCGAGCCTTATTTTTTGGTTTAACTAAGCTCATTAATGCTCAAATGAATGTCCAAAGTGAATAGGCAACTCATTAAAGAACACATCTTTGGTAATTCTCGTAGAAACCATCGATTTGGTAATTTTTGCAATACTTTTATTGTCACCCCCAAATAGTAGTTAATTCTTATTTTTGACCGTATTTGTTATAAATCGCAAATAACCTTTGCATGTTTCGACGGAATATTGTTGTTAGGACCTATAGCAAGAAATTTGCACAAAAAACCGTATAGTTTTTACATAACTTGTTGCCATAAACGAACAAGAAATATGAAATTTTCTACAATTTTGGGTTTTGCAATACATTTCTTGCCTAACTGTATTTTGTTATTGTGTTGGTTTTGAAACACAAACATTTTGATAGTTTCCCAACATACCATTCAGTCTAATTTTATTAAATTTACAAAAAACAATTCGTATAAATACATTCTATAACTACACCAGTGACCTGCAACCGGTGCCAATTTTATGAATTGCGGTAGACACCAGAAAAAGCGATACTAGTACGCACCACCACTCTCTTTTTTGCGTTAGAATGTAATCAATATTCTGTTAAAAGTCAAGCACAAACATTGCTGATTCATATTTAACGCATTGTATGTAAAGACTATACTGCTTCGTACAAATGACTACCTCTTGCTTGAATTGTTCGTGTTGACTTCGTTTCGAGTATACTTTATTCATAAGAATAGCGAAAAGAAAAACAATCGAAAACACATAAAAAAATCGATACACATCAAATGAATCACAGTTATGTCCGCCTATGTACGTTGTCGTAACACCAAAACAAACGCACTCTCCGTTTAGCTAACACAGCCTTTGTATAACACAACAACACACCTAACTCATAAATTCCCCATATTTGTGTTGTTTTTGTTTTCAGTTCTCTCATACTTTATGCCTTGTAGGATTACTACTCTCTCGTCATGTGGTGTTTGTTTGTACATTAACGATCACAGATTAGTAGTTCGTAGATCACACACATTTATGAGTGAATCAAACCGATTGTTTGAGATAAGAAATGCATTCTTGTGGTAGTCATTGGCGTATGCTGATTTTTGGTAAAATGAATGATTTGTTTACGAAATGATGCGATACACTACATAGTTGCGTTGATTCAACGCAGGTCTCTGAACTACACGGATAAGCTAATAATTAGCATAAATATTCATTATTTTTAAGATAATCAAGTTTCGTTTATTCTCCAGTGGCTACACAAGAATTTATAATTCAAATATGATGTTTTGTTGGAGTAATGTTGGTTTGATGGGTTGTTTTGTGTAATGGAAAACATGCGTGTATTGAAAATTTTCATTTCAAAAATAAAAGCTCTCTTTTTCAATTATGTGAGTAGACAAATTGACACACACCGACAGCAGAAGTGCGCCCTTTGTGCAGCCCTAGTCTACGACCATATATGTAGTTAAACGTATCGAGATGCCACGATTGCGTTGGCTAGGCCATATCATTAGAATGAGCGATGATGAACCCGCTAAAAAGGCGTATGAATACATGCCACATGGCGGTGCACGCAGAATCGGCAGGCCTAAGCTTCGACGGAGCATACAAGTGGATGAAGAAATTAAAAGGCGCGGTATTCCAAAAAGTCAAGCGAAAAACAGAGAGGAATGGAGATCTTTCATTAGTTCGGTCTATGGAACAAATGTTCTGTAATGGGCCAACTAAGTAAGTAGTAAGTAAGTACTTGTATTCACGGCCCTCCATACGACGGTACCAGTTTCATCAGGGACAAGCCTATACTTCTTGAAAAAATAGCAAAAACCCATATGACAGCGTGTGTAGCATAACTTATAATACCATCCCCACATAGTGGTGTAGGGTATAAAAATATTATAAGGCAGGAATATCAAAAGACCTTTAAAAATCATTTTGGTTTCGGCAAAACTGAATCGGCCTTAAATACGCGTTTTTGTTATTGCGATAATACTCCCAAAGTGGTACTAATGTGTGTGTGTTTTTTTTTTGTCCTGCTGGTCTTCCACAATTAAGTGCAGTGTATATGGCGAATAACAAAATTCCTTTACAATTCCATTTGAAAACAATTAAAAATTTTTTTTACGAGCACATCTACGATTTTTGGTACAGAGGTAAAGGAAAAAAATCCGGTTTCAAATCTGCTCGCGTTCACGAAATTGTAAAGAAAAAATATTTAAAAATATCTTTTTTGTTGTTATGAGAAAATGTATGCATAAATCGTTAACAGCAGTCCATATCTATTCGTAGATGTTTAAATAGTTATTAAATTTATTATTATTTTCGCGGAAAGTCAACAAATAATAAAAAAATTTTGAAGTAAATCCAGATTATCCTGTCCCAGAATCCGTACAAACCCTCAAAAAATAAATTAAAGAATATATGCGGAATCTAGACAATGCGTAGAAAAATATGATACCAAATTTATAGAGATTGGGTACATAAATTGCATATTATAGCAACAACAAAAGAGAAAAACTTATTGTTGGAAAATATTGTTGCAAATATTTTTTTGGTTTGATTCTAAAAATTAGAAAAAAATATTTAGGAGTTCTCCAACTATTTTGCTAAAATGCCATAGAATAATGAATGTATACAGTTAAAACTTCATCAAAACATATGGTTTACCATCGCGAGAGTTTAACTGATTACTGTGATAACTTATAAGGGTAGGAAATTAAGAGTAATATTGAAATTACAATCATTCAATTAATATTATAATTAAAAAGCCTGTTATTCGCGAATTAGTTAAAGTCGGGTGATGCGCATCCGTTTTTGGATACAGCGAATCAATCTCTGTCAAAATTTATGCATATTTCGATGTTTCACTCAGGGGCCATTGTGTGCCACCAGTTGCATCATACACTGCAAAAAACCTTAAAGTTGGTAAAAGTCGCGAAATGTGCATACGATTTTGATGCGCATCCGGTTTCGTCAGCGGCTATCAAAAATACGTCCAAATATACAAATTTTAATTAGATTCTTCAAGAACCGCGGATGTGCCTCCACATTCAATTTTTGGTGAAAAACCCATATTACACGCGAATCTCTGTAATTTATGACACGCTTTTTCGCAAATATTATAATCGCGTATAAAGGATTCCATTTACGTAAAAAATTTCAAGAAAATCGCGGTTTAGTACGCGGATTTGTCGAAATAATTTTTTGCTGCTTTTCCTATTTTCAGGGTATCTATATCCGCGGTTTTAGTGGATGGATTCGATCGCGGAAGGTCTCATTAGATCCGCCGCGTAAAAAAACTAAATTCACGCGGGGTACAAAGGAAATTGAATGGCACTTGTAAATTTTAAACGCAAAAAATAGGTTTTTTAAAAAAAATCACGCATCAAATATTGGCATTTAGACTCCAATTACTAGGATGCTGTAAGGAGCACACTCATGAGATATGCATTAAACGACGTAGAATCAAGAGTTTTATAATCCTAATGTGAGTTTTGAATATTATCTTGTTGCGCGTCCGAATTATTAAAACAATTCAAAAAACCCCGAAATTCCGGCTTCAAAATGTCAGCATCAATTTTAGGTGGATGCAGTGGATATATCGAAAAATGATACACTAGTATCATATTGTCCATGAAGTATTCTTTGAGTCTTTCTTTGGGCATATGTCTATAAAATGTAAGGTTAAGCCTAAAATCGGAAGGGAGCATAAAAAAACTTGTTGGCTTCAACCCATTTTTACCTATTTTTCTACATTGATGCCAACACAGCTTCCACGTAAATTAATTTTAATGGTCGACCTTATGGGATTCCTCCTAAAACACTTCAGTTTAAAAAATGTATATCATACTATATAGAATATGTTAACAGTTCGCGAATTCTGAAAGGGTGAAACTCGGATTCATCGATTGTAAAAAATTTTTGTTTTTCGCCATATAAATGGTAGAGATTATCAACCATCTCAACTATCGAGTAGCGTATTATTAGTCAGATGTAGTCTGAATCAATTTCGATATTTACAGTAATTAATTCGTGAACATTGGTTACGTTTTCAAGTGATGCCTATGCCTAATCATTTACTGCTGTTCTGACAATCATTTCTCATTCAGAAAACCGTAAGAAATCACTC
This sequence comes from Musca autumnalis, assembly GCF_047663935.1. Lineage (NCBI taxonomy): Eukaryota > Metazoa > Arthropoda > Insecta > Diptera > Muscidae > Musca > Musca autumnalis. The sequence continues at coordinate 218,880 of NW_027411677.1, forward strand.
TAGAAAATTGTTTTCAAATCAATCACATTTAACTTTTTCCTACATACTATTGGTATTATTTCGTTAGCTCTAGAAATATGCCAATTTCTATGGAATGCAACGAATTTGTTTTTAATATGACAAAGAATATTGGATTCAATTCCAAATTACACTAAAAAAATATTTTAATCTTCTTTCTGTTAAATAAAATCCTCGATTCTAAATTTCTCATCGAATTTCTAAAATCATCATCTTCTCGGCTATGAGAATACAATACACGTAAAATTTGTATAAGATTCACCCGGACTGTGTTAGTTGCCTCAATTGGAATAACGTCCATATTTCTTAAATATTGCCGAATCATTCATTCAACATTGACATTAAAATAATCGATATTGAATAAAACCATTTTGTTCCGACAAAAAAATTTATAAATGTTGTTCAACGAGGTTCAGAACATAATTGTTACTTAGAATAGCTACGATTACTTAGGTTAAGATCACGGTTCTTATTTATATGAGGACGAGGGAATATTATATTGAATAAATATTGCACAATTTATGAATTAATCGAAACACCTGTTAGTGCTTCCAACATTCTACGTCGCCCTAAATTCGGCGGGTACAAATTAAAAGTGGTTTGTGCGGGACCATTTTCAATATATAAATGGAATAAAAGTTTTCATTGTCAATAATATGCCATGGGTCATTCATTCGTGCAACAGGGAATAATGTTTTTCATTTTTTCTTTCATTTCATAGTATTTAAAACAAAAATCAAAGTGGTTTGTGCTTACCCTTTTATAATACTTAAATAAAATAAACGTTATTTTCGTCGTTAATAAGAAAAATGCATTCATTCCTACAGAAAATCGTTTTTGAGAAAAAGGATCAACAAGTCATAAACCTAGTGCGCATACATCTAAACTTTTTAAAAATAAAAACAACTAACAAAACAAGTAAAAAAGTATCAGTCGACATTGCCGACAGAGATATACCCTCAGCCTGAGTTAATTAAAATACTTTTTTTTCCAAAAGAAAAAACTTACTTATTAAGGGGGGGGGGGGGGGGGGGGGGGGTGATATCGAAAGATAGTTTTTTTTTAACTGAATTTCGACAATATTTAGAGTACCAGTTTAGCGAATATTTTTGAACTTTTGTGGGGGAGGTATCGGAAGGTCCACTCCTTCCACCTTCGAATTTCAACTAATATTCGAAGAAATATTACGATATCCAAAGTGTGGAAGAACGCAGAAATCGGTTCGAGCTCCCCATAGAAGGTTTTTACAACTTTCGGGCTTTTTTCTCAAGAAGTATGGACTTGCCCTTGAAAAAACTTTTGCTGTCGTTATTGAGGCAGCGAATGCAAGTTGCTTCTACAAAAATCAAAGTGATCCAAGAGCAGGTCCTAAAGTGAATTTATCCAAAAATGTGTGTGGGAGGTACCCGACGGAGTTGACAAATATAGTTCATATTCGAACCTGACCTATACTTGGTAGATATATTAGGATGTGTAATGTATGGACCAAATCTGGACCAAAGACTTATCGTACGCACATTTTTTGCCAACATTTTTGAACTTTTGTGGGGGAGGTACCGATATGGCTTATCTTCGAACTTAAACTAAGTTTGTACGGCAGATCCGTTCGAGAGTTGTCTTACGCTTCAACCACTACACAGGGTGTCATTGTGATATTTTGCACCTTTCAGGCTATTTTCTCAGGAACTATGGACTTGCCCCTGATGAAACTTGTACCGTCGTATGGGGGGCAGTGAATATAGGTTGCTACAACAAAAATCAAAGCGATTCGAGAGCAGGCCCTAAACCTTATCTAACTCTGGTACACATTTCACGATGTGCAAAGTATGGACCAAATCGGTTACTTCCTTCAAGAGTTTTCGTGCGCACACATTTTCCAAATATTTTCGAACATTTGTGGGGGAGGTACCTGAAGGAGTATACCGATATGGCCCATCTTCGAACTTTAACTATGTTTGGATAGCCAAATTTTGGACCAATTCGGCTTATCGGTATGAGAGTTATCTTGCGCCCAGCCAGTCAGACGGACAGATAGACGGACATTGCAAAATCGAATCCGAATTGTCTGAAACACATTTCGTCCAAACATGCTTGGGATCTAAAACCATTAATTCGATGAGGCACATTTTGCCCGTATGAAAGTGTATATGTATTCCCTCGTTAGCATAAATGCTGAGGGTATAATTATCAAGTGTCCTTGCCGTAAAGAAGCATACAAATTATTATATGTTTTCCCAAAGCAATTTTTTCTCCTCAATTTTAAAGCAGACGTCATTTTCATCTGCTTATCTTTTTAGGGGAGGAAAGATATGTACTTGTTTTATTAGCTTTATCTGCGCTTATGCTCCATGAGGGCGAACATAATACAGCAATATTAGCCGTGCAAGAGCCCTTAGCTCTTGAGGCAATTTTCCTGGAAACCCATATACGAGAATATATATGTTGGAGGAGATCGCCTTTATGTTTTTTGTATTTTTGTTGTTTCATTTATTGGGTCTTTGTTTTTATTATTTATTTTAAATTAATTCAAAATTGATATATTAAATTTCACATTTTTTACGACCCACGTTAATGTTCGTATCGTTCGTCCCACCCTAATGTACATTGTCGAGTTTGTGTCACTTTTTGTCTGGAATACATTTCCTTATTTTGTTTTGTGCTGTGTCCGTCTCAGCGACAAACAACAACAACATTGCCTACAAGTTTTAGGCATTTGTAAGTTGCTCGTTTTCGTCGTTCGTTATGTGTTCAAAGGGATAACAACAACTCTGTTGTTAATTGCAGTTTTTTTTTTGTATGCTTTTGCATACAATTCGTAACTGTGGCCCTTTATGCCTATTATGTTGTGATCGAGTTATTCTCGTTCTATTTCATTTCTAATGTTTTTATGTTTCACTTTCATTTTGTCTCGTTTTGTTGTGTGGCCCTTTAAGAAGGGATAAGAAAAAAAAATATAGTTAGTTGACAAATAACCGGCATATACCGAACAACTTGAATTGTAAATAAAACTTTGAATTTTAAATCAAAAATTAAACTGTGCGTTTTAATTTAATTCGGGCACAAACATAAAACCTTTTCTGTGCGAACATTTTGGCGACCGTGACAGGACGGTCGCGATAAAGCTAAAGTAAATTAATTATTTTCATAATTAATTGAACTAAATAGAATAAAGTGGAAACATTTGTGTTTCAAACATTCGTGGTTTTCGTTGTTGTTGTTGCTTAACAGATTCGCTGTTGCAACGTAATCGAATAGTCGTCCACTTTATAAACATTTTCGTTTAGCTTTAATCGCTGCCGCCGTAAAAATTATATTGTTTTCGAAAAGAATAATTGTTAAATATTCTTTAACAGAAAGTTGGTTTTTGTGTTGCTCGAAGAAAATTGGTGTTACGCAATCGCGATTGTTAACACACATACAAACGTACAGATTATCGTTTCGTGGAAAATATTGGAAACCTAAGTAGCTCAATATTTAATACATTGAAAAAAAAACCACCATCTTGAGTGAAATAATTGTTTTTTACATAAACATTTTGGCGCGCTTTTATTTGAAAATAGAAGCCAAATTCTCATTTGTTGTTCGATTGTGATTCTCTTGGATTATTTCTCAAAATGCCAAAAGACGACATTGAAGTGGAAGAGAATGCTAGTGGTTCGGATCTAGCTTCTCTTAAATTACAACGTAGTTCGATAAAAAAGAACATTGTAAACATACAGAAAAAAGTGGAAAAAGATGGATCTAAAATGGATTCGACCATTTTAGAATGTCGGCTAGAAATATTGGACTCGTACTTTAAACAATTGTGCACAATACAAAGTCAAATAGAAGCTATTAATGCTAATGACAATGGAAGAAGTGATTTAGAAGAAACATTTATCGTTGCAAAATCAAAAATATTGAAGTTATTGAAGAAAAGTCGTGGCTCAGTGTCAGTGGACAATAGTTTGATGAATGTTTCTATGGCTAGTGGTTCTAATTCTCGTTTGCCTTCACTTAAGTTGCCCAATTTTGATGGAAAGTATAGCGAATACCAAAGATTTATCACAGCGTTTTACAATATAGTGCACGAAAACCCATCAATAAGTGTAATAGAGAAATTTAATTACTTGTTGAACTGTCTCTCGGGTCCAGCTTTAGCTGTTGTGCAACCATATCAAGTGTGTGAAGACAATTACGAAAAAGCCTTAGAAAGACTTCAAGAAAGATATGACAAAAAAGTGCTCATATTCTTAGAACATATCGAATCGTTGTTCAATGTTCCACAAATGCAAAGGAGTGATAGTGTTTCGTTGCGCCATCTTATTGATACCGTATCTGCTGTTCGTGGTTCATTGTTATCTCTCGGTTCAGAAGCAGATGTTATGAATGCAATTTTAGTGCATATGGTGTTATCGAAATTGGACAGTGATACAAAAGAGAACTATGATGAAAAACAAGAATTCAAATCGTTGCCCTCATGGGACTTGTGTTACGAACTGTTAAGTCGTCGTTGTCAGTTTCTCGAAAGCCATAGAAATAGAACTGAATTTCCTGAAAATATAATTCCAAACAAACCTAAATCTCCTAGATTCAATCGGTCGGCTCATACGTTTGTCAACTCAAATTCGAACTGTTCATATTGTAACTCAAGTGAACATCACCTCTCAACTTGCTCGTCGTTCGCTAACATCGTTGTTTCGGAACGTTTTAATTTCGTAAAACGTAATGGACACTGTATTAACTGCCTTCGAAAAGGGCATATGGTCTCGAAGTGTTCCTCAAAATCTCGATGCAGAGTTTGTGATTCTGCACATCATACTATATTGCATATATTTAGTAGCCCAGAACAACATAGTACTTTAAATTCGAATAATAATTCACCGCAACCGTCAACCAGTGGAAATCCAGTTTCGTTAGTGGCTCGTTCATTCAAGAGAGCAATAATTCCGACTGCAGTGATTCTAATGAAGGACAATTGTGGTAACTTTCAGACGGTAAGAGCTTTACTCGACTCATGTTCCGAACTCAATTTCATTTCGGAGGAAACAGCAAAAAGGCTAAAATTAAAATTTAAACCGTTTTCTCAAGAAATCTCTGGAATTGGAGAAGTTAGAACTGCAATTAAATATTCTGTCGAGGCTACATTAAAATGAAGATGTAGTTCGTTCGAGTGGTCCTCCAGTTTCGCAGTTACTAAAACTATTTCGTCTCGTCAGCCTGGAGAGTTTCTCAATAAAACGCAGTGGAAGATTCCTCCGAATATTGAACTTGCAGATCCGTTGTTCTACAAGCCTCAACCTATCGACGTGCTCCTGAGTGCCGAAGTATTTTTCGATTTGTTGCTGGATGGCAAAATTTCGTTGGGAAATGGTCTGCCATGTCTTACAAATACAGTTTTCGGGTGGATAGTTGGTGGTTCGTCGCCTAGTCGTTCCAATTCAAATTCGTTGATGTGTAACTTAATCGTAGGTACACGAGAACAAAATATTGATGAAATTTCGAAACAAATCTGGGAAATTGAAGAGTATTCCGAATCTTCTACACCATGCAATGAAGAAGAACAAGCATGCAAGGATCATTTGGCGAAAATAGTCGTTTCGGTTCTTATGGAAGTATACAAGATCGTCTTCCATTCAAGAAATTACCCAATTATCGTGGTAGCTCATTGGAAATATCTCGTAGACGTTTTTTGTCGCTCGAAAGACGACTTGAACGTGACTCAACTTTGAAATCGATGTATGAAGCAATCATGCAAGAATATGTATCGCTCGGACACATGTCGCCCTATACTCAATCGTTTTATACTTTGCTTTTTCTTATACCTCATCCTGCCGTTCTCAAACCACATAGTAGTTCTACAAAACTTCGAGTAGCATTTAATGGTTCCGCTCGCACTTCGTCGAATCATTCGTTGAATGATACATTGATGGTCGGTCCAACAATACAACAGGATTTGATCACCACACTCTTTTCGTTTCGTTGGATCAAATACGCTCTTACTGCAGAAATATCAAAGATGTATCAGCAGTTTCGAATTGAAGAACCAGACAGAAGGTTTCAAATCGTTTTGTGGAGAAATAACGAAGATGAATATATAAAGGTATCTCAACTTAACACTATTAATAATGGCTTATCGGCCGCCCCTTTTTTGTTTCGTAGTTTGTTTCTCATTGCAGATAAATACAAAACATCGCATTCTTGTGGTTCGGAGGTCTTTCGAGAAGATCTTTACGTCGATGACGTACATATTGGCGCCGATAACATCGAAACTCTAGCTCTCGAGAGGGACGAGTTAATACAAATCTTAAAATGGCATGGTTTCGAATTGACTGAACCGTATAGCAACCATGCGTCGCTCACTTCGAATGATGGTTCTGAAATCATCATAAAAACATGGGACAACAACATCATCAAAAACTTGTGCATGTCTTGGAAACATCAGCAAGATGTCTTCATTTATCGATTAGAGTTGCCTGATGTCACAAAACCTAGAAGAAGATCAATTTTGTCGCTCGTATCTAGAAATCTACAATTTACTTGGAATTTGAAATTGTTGAAAGTCTCTGCCAGCAAAATTCAATATGTTATCAAAATCAAACCCAGGATCGAAAATTTCCTAGCATCTTTGCACTCAAACCTTGTTCGTCGATTCTGAACTATTTTGTGGTTAATAGTGTCAGAAAAATCCATGAAGAAACTAGAATCGTTTTTTGTAAACATATTCAAACAAAATGGAACCCAGCTGATATCGTTTTTTATCATTGTTGTGCTCAGCTGTTTCGTAGAACACTATTTTTACAAGAAGACGTCTGTAATTCGCCTGGTATTGAAGTTGAATTCGCCTTGGATACCCAAAAGCGTGAAAAGATTTCCGTATTCCGGAAATGTCTATACATAAAAAGTATTCGAGTAATTTTTTCTGTTTTTTGTATATCCCACAGATATCCTATAGCTTGGTCGTATCAAGATGTCGTACACATACTTTCAGAAGTCGAACATGGATTTTGTGAAATAGTCGCTCTGGTTCAGCTCAGGGAAGAATCATCTGACATCTACTTCGCATCGTATTTAAATCAATCAACTGGGCATAAGACTCGAAGTTCCCCATTTTGTTACCCTAAAGCATCGAATTATTGGATTTACCTATACCCAGCAAAACTCAACAATTATTTTTTGAATGTTTGATGAATATATATCTAATGCCGCTCAAGTACAAATTGGATTCCCCATTATCGCATTATGACTCTTGAACCTAGACGTTTCAACGGGCGGAGGATGTTGGAGGAGATCGCCTTTATGTTTTTTGTATTTTTGTTGTTTCATTTATTGGGTCTTTGTTTTTATTATTTATTTTAAATTAATTCAAAATTGATATATTAAATTTCACATTTTTTACGACCCACGTTAATATTCGTATCGTTCGTCTCACCCTAATGTACATTGTCGAGTTTGTGTCACTTTTTGTCTGGAATACATTTCCTTATTTTGTTTTGTGCTGTGTCCGTCTCAGCGACAAACAACAACAACATTGCCTACAAGTTTTAGGCATTTGTAAGTTGCTCGTTTTCGTCGTTCGTTATGTGTTCAAAGGGATAACAACAACTCTGTTGTTAATTGCAGTTTTTTTTTTGTATGCTTTTGCATACAATTCGTAACTGTGGCCCTTTATGCCTATTATGTTGTGATCGAGTTATTCTCGTTCTATTTCATTTCTAATGTTTTTATGTTTCACTTTCATTTTGTCTCGTTTTGTTGTGTGGCCCTTTAAGAAGGGATAAGAAAAAAAAATATAGTTAGTTGACAAATAACCGGCATATACCGAACAACTTGAATTGTAAATAAAACTTTGAATTTTAAATCAAAAATTAAACTGTGCGTTTTAATTTAATTCGGGCACAAACATAAAACCTTTTCTGTGCGAATAATATAGAAAACACAATGAATGTGTTTAGCTTTATGCTAAACTCTTGTTGGATAAAGTTGCAAAGGGCCTTTTCATTAATAATTTATATGTGTCATCAGGCTTAAACCAATTCAGCAACTGTTAGGATATTGTACCTACATAAGAGGCATAATATGGACAAGGACTAAGAAGAGTACCTAACATATTTTTTTGATCATTGAGGGATGGTATAGTAGCTCACCATACCTACATTAGCTTGTAAATGGTTGAATTACTATAAAATGTGTAAACTCTTTATTTCACTATTTGGCTAAATTGCCATATGTTTCTAAATGTTTTTTTTTTAAGTTTTAATTAAAAAAGTTTCATTCCACCCTGAGAATGACAACAAGTTCTGGTAATTTGTATTCATAAAATGCTTTAAGCGTCTAAGTAAATTAACAATTGTAAGGCAAGAGTCACTTGACAACATTAATAATAACAAAAACAAGAAAATGAGAAAATTCATCCAGGCCATTATAGTCCGGTCAAAATAGACATTGAAATAGCAAAAATTCCCACAAAACTGAATTTTGGTGGAGAGCTAGGGTTTGCCATTAGAAGCAACGTCCTAAAAGTCCCCATCGATCCCATGTGTGCAAAAAAAATTATTCGGGGTCAAAGGTCAAAATTTAAGTGTTTTTAGGATTTCGGATTTATTTTTTGAAAACGGTTGATCTAATCAAAAAGTGACTGAAGTAAATATTGTAGACAGAAAAATTATCTACAAGTTTGACCCTTACAATTTTTTTCTTAGAAGAACCATTCTTGAGATATAGCTGTTCTAAAAAACACATGATTTTTATGCACTTATAAGGGAAATATGCACATATTCAGACGAACCGGCTAAAATAAGCGAAGTAATCGGGTCTGTCCCCCAAAAATATATATATTTTCTTGAAGAGCGAAATTATAGCTATCTTTTAAAAAAATTCCAACAAAATCGGAGTCTGTTTAGTAGAGTTATTCAATGTTAGAGTCATTTTATGCAAAAATAGCCCATTTAACCCACATGTATAATCGAAAGCCCAACGAAAACGACCTCAACGAAAACTCTCCGATTTTTTTCAAGTTTTGTCCGAAGATAGGGTTTATTGCGCTGATTACGGAAATGTATTATTTTCAACGGTTGCGGATCCGGTTCGCCGGTTATTAGACCCGAAAGGCCAAATTTAAAAACCGGGTTAGACCCGGTTCTAAATGAACCGATTACTGCAAAGTGGATATCGTTTGAAAGCTTACGGAAGTATCTAACACATAGTGTCGTTACTTTAACCGGTTCGCCTCATAATGTACTTACGCGGCTAATTTTTTATTTGACCTTTAGATCGAGATATCTCGAAAATGGTAAGTCTTTTTTAAGAATCATAAGGACCAATCTTGTAGACAATTATTGAATCTACAACTTTTACTTTAGCGGGCCTTTGCTAAGTATTACCGTTTTTTGAGAAAAATTAACAAAACTGAATAATGCCTCCAAAAATTACCTTTGACCCCGAATAACTTGTTTTGCACACATGGGATCGATGGGGACTTTTAGGACGTTGCTTCTAATGGTCAACCCTAGCTCTCCACCAAAATTCAGCTTTGTGGGAATTTTTGCTATTTCCCCCTTATACGCATGTCTATTTTGACCGGACTATTAAGAAAGTTTCACAAGACATACATCATTTGCAGTGACTTTAATAATTCTCAAAAAGAAAAAAAAATGATGATGAATGACACAAATAGAATGTGAATCATAGCAAAAGTGATGTTTATGGAAGATTGATTTAGCTAAGAATGCATGCGTTTGTTTGGTTAAACGGTTAACATATTATTATGAGATTAGATTAGTTGCTCATATAAAAAGTGCTCTGCCGTAGACAGATTTCAGGTTAACGGATGATATCGTATTAAAAAGGAGAATATTGACTTTATATAATAATTATTAATTACTGCATTCAAAAGCACGTTATATACTAATGTTAACAAGGCAATACACGTGCTCCTCTTATGTTGTTTTCTTGTGGCAATGAATTTTCTTTCAAAATTCACCTTGAAAAGTAATTAATCTCGTCAAATTTTGCAAACAATAACGAAATCAACAGACGCCCAATGCCTTATCACCTCGAAGATACCGAAACGATCTTTGAAGGATTAATTTATTTTTATAATTTCCATTGAATAAAATGTTGAATCTGGAAGGAAAATTCGTATCATTGGCATACATCCACGCAAGGCGAATTTAACAAGGTGATCCACAAGGCAAAATATCCACAAAATATAGGAGAAACCGGTCAAATACTCTTAGCGAAGTTTAAATAAAGACGAAGTTTAAACATAGACATATAGACACCACCAAATAATAGTATGCTAAAGTTTGGAAATTTTTTTGAACTTCAGTACTATGCTAAGTCAATATTTGTTTATAACTTCTGTTCGGATTGACCGATCATTACCAAAATTAGACAGAATTTAAGTTAAAGGACGTTCGGCACCTCCAAATAATAGTTTGCTAATTCTGAAAAGCGAGTTTTGCAGGACAAGCTCTAAAAGTTTGGAAATTTCTTTGACCTTCAGTACTATGCTAAGTAAATATTTGTTTATAACATCTGTTCGGATTGTCCGATCATTACCAAAATTTGACAGAATTTAAGTTAAAGGACGTTAAATATAAAAATGTAAAGAACTTGAAAACATGCTAAATCGACTAAGCATACTATTGTTTGGAGCCCAACAAAAATCCTCATTACAAACCTCCTTTCCCACCCATTATTTTAACAAGGGCAGGTCGCGCGAAATATCTGGTTATTTTGTATTTTGGTTGGTTTCTAGGAAAATATAGATCATGTCGTTCAGTTGAATAAGCGAAACTATTAACACATTTTGTGACTACTTTTGCTACCAAAAAATCGAAATGTGTGTGTGTTCATTTGCCACTCAACGTTAACTTGTTAAATATTCCTTTAGTGCTAAAAGTGCTCTGATGAAAAATTATATATTTCCGCACATTACCAGCATCAAAAGCTGTTAGCACTACTAATATTCTGACGTTATGTTGTGGCATTTTTCATTATAAATGCTGACTGTCAGCATTTATCACAATAAACAAAACCATAAAAATAAAAATAAACAAATAAAAAATGCTAAGTGCGGCCGAGCCGAAATTTTTATACCCTCCACCATAAAATATGCTAAACTAAAATGGAATACTTGGTTTCCTTTCTGTTGAGAAAGTACTTAGCTCCTCCGCCACATCAAGGCTTATTCCTAGGAGGAGTAAATTATGTTAACTATAACACCGTTTTACTTTACATAAAATCTCCAATTAATATGAACCCTATTTTATAATCTATTCTTGATATGAATTTCAATATAGCTTTGTAAATATATAAAATTATATCAAAAATCGTAAGACTTGACTTAAGCCAAAATTTATGATCGAATATAAAATTATATCCGAATGATAAAGCAAACAGTAAATACATAAATAGACGTTATGTTCGGTCAAGTCTATGAAATTTCCCGAACGAAAGCACTTAGATCTATCTTGACAAGTTTTAGAGGAAAAGTCTTTTAGTCATTGGGATCCACTAATGTAAAATTTCAGCTAATTCGGTAAGAAAATTTAGCTAAAAGCCTCAAAATACTTGAACTCGGGGGGTACCGTTATATGGGGGCCATACCAAAACGTGGACCTACCTTGGCAATTTTTAGAGAAGCTTTGTGGTCATTGGGGTGTGACATAGAGGATGAGAGATACCAATGAACGGTTCTGACCTGCTTTAACATGGCAAAGTCCAGGATTTATCTTGGTCCCTCTCACATCTCATGTGGACACTGACCTCCCCGTGGTGTCACCTGGCGAACTGCCTTTAACATCCGTTAAAGGTAGTGAGCTAACATGTGCCGCGCGTTCACCCATAAGAACGTTAAAAACTTGGGTTTGGGCGTCGGGTTAATAACCCTCCCCTAGAAAAAGCATCCTACTATGAAAAAACAAAAGAAAAGAAAAACAAATCCCACTAAATTTGACGACCCCCGCAAACGTTTTAAGGACCATGATCTGCGAATCTGCACCTGGAATGTTCGCACACTTTATAGAGAAGGTGCAGTTTACGCATTGGTAGATGTACTTGAAAACTACAAGGCCGACATTACTGCCATACAGGAAATACGATGGAACGGGAAAGGCGTCACAACAACACCTAAAGGGGAAGCACTGTATTATAGCTGCCATGACATAAAGCATGCGTTTGTTTGCGGATTTGTAGTTGGTCGGAGGTTAAAACACCTGGTCTCCAGCTTCACACCAGTGAATGAAAGACTTGTACAATTCGAATAAAAGCTAAATTCATCAACATCAGTTTTATTTGCGCTCATGCACCCACTGAAGACAAGAACGAACAGACCAAAGCTATATTTTATGAGCGCTTAGAAGAAACGTATGACCGCTGTCCTGCCCATGACATTAAAATTATTCTATGCGATTTTAATGCCAAAATGGGAAAGGAAAATATCCTTTGCCCAACAATCGGAAAATGCAGTCTCCACAATGAAACATCTGACAATGGCATTAGGCTGATAGACTTCGCAGCGGCAAAAACATTGTAGTTAGCAGCACCACATTTAAACATCTCGACACCAATAAGGTCACCTGGCTGTCTCCAGATCAGAAAACAAGAAATCAAATTGATCACGTTGTGATAGATGGAAGACATTTATCGAGCGTGTTGGATGTGCGCTCGTTCCGAGGAGGAAACATAGACTCGGACCACTACCTAGTTGCAGCAAAGGTACGCACCCGGTTAAACGTAGCAAACAAAGTACGAACAAACACAACAGGAAAGTTAGACATCGGTAAGCTGCACAACAGATAGCCACAGTATATTCCACTCAACTAGGCCAATTGCTTAATCAAATCACTCCTCATCCCGATAATATATCAGCGCAATGGCAAAGTATTGCCCACTCCATGCAAACAGCCGCAAAATCCATACCTGGATACCAGAGACCACCACCAAGGAATCCATGGTATGATCAGGAGTGTCGTGCTGCTACAGAAGAGAAAAATGCGGCATATAGGGCTACTTTACAATCCGTAGCAACGCGTAGCGCACAAGAAAGATATGAGGAGAAAAGGAGAGAGAAGAAACGTCTCTTCCGCAGGAAAAAAAGAGATGGAAAGGCGGCAGTGTGAAAAAAAATCGAGATGTACAGGAGCCAAAATGAAGTCCGAAAATTCTACCAAAGAGTGAAGCATCAAACTGATGGCTTTGGTACAGGCACCTCCTCCTGTAGAGACCAGCAAGGTAATTTGGTAAATGATACAGATAGTGTGCTCAGGATATGGAAAGAGCATTTTTCAAACCTGTTGGTATCCAGCGAAGCCGACGAAGATACCACAGATCGAATCCCAGACGATGGTATTGGATGTATACCGCCCAGCCAAGATGAGGTAAAGACAGCAATAAACCGGCTGAAGAATAAAAAGGCAGCAGGAGCCGATGGCTTACCGAGCTGTTCAAAATCGGAGGCGACACGCTGATAAGGTGTATGCATCAGCTAGTTAGCTCCATCTGGCAGGAAGAACGAGTACCCGACGATTGGAACCTGAGTATCCTGTACCCCGTCCATAAGAAAGGAGATAAGGCTGCATGCTTTAACTATAGGGGCATAAGTCTACTCCCGATTGCCTACAAGATCGTGTCAGGGATATTGTGCGAACGACTAAAGCCTATGGTCAACGAGATAATTGGGCCATACCAATGCGGCTTTAGACCTGACAAGTCTACCATTGACCAGATATTTACCCTGCGGCAAATCCTGGAGAAGACCCAAGAGATGCAGATCGACACCTACCAACTTTTTTCTTCAACAGCCTGCTGGAAAAGGTTATTGAGAGGCAAACGTCAAAAGAAGTGGCACAATCTACACCAATAGCCACATGTTACTTGCTTATGCTGACGATATAGACATCATGGGACGATCAGTAAAAGAAGTAACAGATGCCTTTATGAAGGTCGAAGGAGAATCTGCTAAAGTGGGTCTGGCGGTAAACGGTGAGAATACAAAGTTAATGGTGTCGACGCGCAATGCGTCCATTGAGCTCCGACCGACTGTGGAAGTTTGTTCCTATAATATTGACGTAGTAAAGGACTTCGTCTACCTCGGCACCTCCGTAAACACAACAAACGAAATCAGTTGTGAAATAAAAAGAAGAATTGTATTGGCCAACAGATGCTACTTTGGTTTAAGTAAGCAGTTTAAAAACAAATCCACATTTCGTCAAACAAAAATAACGCTTTACAAAACACTGATACTACCCGTGCTGATGTATGGTTCTGAAGCCTGAGTACTTGCGCAAGCAGATAAGGCAGTGCTTGGTGTGTTTGAGAGAAAAATTCTTTGAAAGATCTACGGACCAATCTGCGCTGACGGTGAATACCCACGTCGCATGAACTACGAGCTGTATCTGACATACAACGACATCAATATAGTTAAACGTATTGAGATGCAACGATTGCGTTGGCTAGGCCATATCATAAGAATGAGCGATGATGAACCCGCTAAAAAGGCTTATAAATATGAGCCGCTTGGCGTTGCACGCTGAATTGGCAGGCCAAAGAATAGAGGCGCAAACAAGTGGATTAAGAGATGACAAGGCCAGTATTCCAAAAAGAGAAGCAATAGACAGAGAGAAATGGAGATCTTTTCTTAGTTCGGCCTATAGAACAAATGTTCTGTAATGGGCCAGCTAAGTAAGTAAGTTGTGGTCATTGGGAACCTCAAATGTCAAATTTCAATTAAATCGGCCAAAAAGTGGAACCAAAAACCTCAAAATACCTTAAATCGGGGGGTACCGTTATATGGGACCTATACTAAAACGTGGACCTATTTTCACCATTTTTGTTGCAGACGTTTTTTGATATCTTGTAACTCCAAGTGCTAAATTGGACCCACTTTGGAAGGAAAATCTAGCTAAAATCCTCAAAATACCTTAAATTGGGGAGGTACCAAACCAATGTACCAAAACTTGGACCTACCTTGACAATTTTTAGTGGAGAAGTTTCTAGGATATTACGAACATTAAATGTCAAATTTCAGCTAGTTTGGTCAAAAATATAGATAAAATCCTCAAAACACCTTAAATAGGGTGGTACCGTTATATGGGGGCTATAACAAAACGTGGACCTATCTTGGCAATTTTTAGTAATGAAGCTTTGTGGTCATTGGGAACCTCAAATGTCAAATTTCAGTTAATTCGGCCAAAACATGGAGCCAATAGCCTCAAAATACCTTAAATCGGGAGGTACCGTTATATGGGACCTATACCAAAACGTGGACCTATCTTCACAATTTTTTTTTTGCAAAATTGGAGCCTATTGCTAAAATCCTCAAAATACTTTAAACCGGGAGGTACCGAACCAATATACCAAAACTTGGACCTATCTTGACAATTTTTAGTGGAGAAGATTCTAGGATATTAAGAACAATAAACGTCAAATTTCAGCTAGTTTGGTCAAAATAAAATCGAACTTGACCTGTCTATGGAAAAAAGACACTCGGGTGCAATATTAGCGTTCTATATCAATTATTGCGGACGCTAGAGAGATTATGGCTAGATCGTCTTAGAATTTTATCCTGATCAAGAATTTATGCTTTGTAGGGTTGCAAATGATTATGTTGATGTGTTACAAACAGAAAAACTAATTTAATATACCCTCCATACTATGGTGGAGGGTATTAAAACGCTTTGAAGAAAACTATGTTGTGCCAGATTATTATGTTTGTTTCAGGTTATGCGGTTGCTTTCAGATTTTTAAATTCGTGAGTGTTTGTAAATTGGTATAGAGATATAAAAACGGCAACGACATAAAAATAAGAAGTTTCCCACTAAAAAGCTTTATGTACAATTAACATAAGCCATTTGAATAAATAAATATCTTCTATTTTTGAGCTTTTTGCGCTGAACCATAAGCTACTCTGGTTGATAGCATCGAGCCTTTAGGGTTGATGTTACTTTTTAACTTCTCCTATTAGAAATATTATAACGGAAGAGCATGGTTTTAATAATTTTCACATATACTCGTACTTCCATTTATTCGGAAAGAATAACTTCACATTTTTTCCCACAAATATTTTTTATTCTTGTAATAATTATTGTTGACCTTTGGACTTTTATTATCTTTTTCTTACTTTTTTTGGCTCGAGGTCAGAGAGAAATAAAAACTAAATTTTTGTTTTTATTTTTAAGATTTTTTATTTTGCCAATATTTCGACCATAATCTATGGTCATCATCAGGGCGTTTTGACTTTAAAAGAAAAACAAAGATACAATTATATAAATATTTTAGCAAAAATATTTGTACACTTTAGAATAATTACATTTGTTGTTTCTTTATTGCACTACATTCCACGTCTCGATCTTGTTCGAGTTCAGAATACAACTAACTAACTTTTTGATGTTTTTCAATTATGCTTCTGTATATCTGCGCACAGTGTTCGGTGTCCGTTTTGTAATTGATGCGCTTTTCTGCAGGAATATTTATAATATGTAGCATTTCTAACATGTATCTCCGTTTATAATTATTTTCCTGCGTTAAGATTTGAACTTCTTTAAAGTTGGGCGTGTGTCCTGTTAAGGAACAGTGAGCTGCTAAAGCAGTTTTTTGTTCCATGGGTTTATTTTTGGCTCTCTGGTCGGATTTATGGCCACTTAGCCTAGTCTTTAGTTTGCTTTTTGTAGTGCCAACATATGCCTTGTGGCATATGTTGGACTCGTCACCATTACAGCTGATTTTATAAACAACATTTGATTTGTCGTCAAGAGGAATTTTTGATTTTGTCCGGCTGAAGAAATTGTTATTGGTGTTGTTGTTCTTTAAAGCTAGTTGATATTGGTTCGAATTGTAAAGGTTTGATTTAGAAAACCGTTCCGAAAAGCCAGGGACGTATGTGGACCTTTTATATATTTTTTCTTGTTTTGGTTCTGTATTATGAATTTTGCTAGACTTTGCATGTTTCAGTAATTGATTTATAGTTTTGATGGGGAAATCGTTCATCTTCAGGATTCTTCTGACGTCATTTTTGTTTTTTGAATGGAACTTTTTGTCGCTGATTTGAAAGACTCGGCGAATAAAATTTGTTGCGGTATTGATTTTGATGCGACGAGGATGTTTTGAATAGTAATTGATGAGGCGTCCTGACGCGGTAGGTTTTTGATACCAATCTAATAGCAAAGAGTTACCTTGCCTATGTATCATTGAGTCAAGGTACGGCAAGTTATTGTTAATTTCACATTCCATTGTGAACTTTAGTTGCGAATTGTACGCGTTTAATGCTTTGAGTGTATTATCTATTTCGTCGTTTTTTATAATGCAAAATATGTCGTCGACATATTTAGTCAATAATCGTGGTTTCACAGTCAATTTTCCAATTGTTTCATCGAGTAGGTTCTCCATGACTATGTCGGCAATCACCGGCGAAATCGGTGAACCCATCGGCATCCCCTTTCTTTGTTCATATACTTTATCCTTATACAAAAAATATCGTGCGTCTTTGATGCACATAGTCAGAATGTCGATGAATAGATTCAAAGGAATGTTGGTTTGTTCCTTGATTATATCCCATTTTTCTTTTATTGTGTTGATGGCTAAGTTCACAGGCACACTTGGAAAGAGAGATATGACGTCGAACGATATGAGCCTTTCTTCTTTGCCTATGTGTTGATTATTGATCCTGGATTTGAATTCTATTGCGTCTCTTATGTTGTACTTGGAGTCTTTTGTAAGAACTTTTAGTATTGAAGCTAAGTATTTCGACAGTTCATATGTCGGTGAGTTCGTGAAAGAACATATTGGTCGCAAGGGGATTCCTTCTTTATGGATCTTTGGAAGTCCATAGATTTTGGGTGGACTTCATTAGACACACTCATATACAATTCATTAGACATTCATTAGACACACTCATATACAATTTCAACATAAAAATACTAAAGCTACTAATACAGGAAAAACACAAACAGTCTAATAAGATAAAAGAGAGGTTAGAAAACACGAAAGATAAACTCAAGAATCTCTTAGATGCCGAAGATCTGACATCACTCATTGAGAGTGAGAATATCATTTTACAAACAGAGAACAAAAAACAAAAAGAGACACACATCAATAAATTGAACACACTGAAACAAAAACAACAATCTGAACTCAATATACAACATAATAAAGAGTGGTTTGTTAATACAACAAACACAGCAAAGTCTAGCAAAATTCATAATACAGAACCAAAACAAGAAAAAATATATAAAAGGTCCACATACGTCCCTGGCTTTTCGGAACGGTTTTCTAAATCAAACCTTTACAATTCGAACCAATATCAACTAGCTTTAAAGAACAACAACACCAATAACAATTTCTTCAGCCGGACAAAATCAAAAATTCCTCTTGACGACAAATCAAATGTTGTTTATAAAATCAGCTGTAATGGTGACGAGTCCAACATATGCCACAAGGCATATGTTGGCACTACAAAAAGCAAACTAAAGACTAGGCTAAGTGGCCATAAATCCGACCAGAGAGCCAAAAATAAACCCATGGAACAAAAAACTGCTTTAGCAGCTCACTGTTCCTTAACAGGACACACGCCCAACTTTAAAGAAGTTCAAATCTTAACGCAGGAAAATAATTATAAACGGAGATACATGTTAGAAATGCTACATATTATAAATATTCCTGCAGAAAAGCGCATCAATTACAAAACGGACACCGAACACTGTGCGCAGATATACAGAAGCATAATTGAAAAACATCAAAAAGTTAGTTAGTTGTATTCTGAACTCGAACAAGATCGAGACGTGGAATGTAGTGCAATAAAGAAACAACAAATGTAATTATTCTAAAGTGTACAAATATTTTTGCTAAAATATTTATATAATTGTATCTTTGTTTTTCTTTTAAAGTCAAAACGCCCTGATGATGACCATAGATTATGGTCGAAATATTGGCAAAATAAAAAATCTTAAAAATAAAAACAAAAATTTAGTTTTTATTTCTCTCTGACCTCGAGCCAAAAAAAAAAGTAAGAAAAAGATAATATTTTTTATTTTCATGCACGGTGATACTCTCACATTGCTTACCTTTCTCAACCCACAACCAGTTTTTAAATCAGTTTTTAACACATAATTTCAGTTTTACGTTTCTTTAGTGCCGTCTCTAAAACCATACAATTCAAAAGGAAAAACATTCCATTGTGTGTTACACATTTCGTAACTTATTTTTTAGTGGAACTTAGATGGTATGCTTTTTATGTTCTTTAAAATTATATAAAATAAGGATTTTACAAATGTTCATGTTTTCTTGCCATTACAAAAACAGGATGTGACGTTTTCAGCTCTTGACTTTTTAACATTTTTGCATCAAGTTTTTGCTTCCACCATTAATGCACTGTGTTTTTCCTTTGAAGGTTAGGTGAATTAGCAGCATTACTGAAATTTTCATGACATTTCGGTGAACATTTTTTTCTTGCATGTATATGGCTATATGTATGAATGTCAGCAATAAGAAGAAAAACTTTTGTATGTAAAAAACAAAATAAAATTAAATTCGTATAATTTTGGAACGTAACATTCTTTGTAGTCGTGTATGGGATTTAAGATAATAGCTAAAGTACCAACTATTTGGGAAATACATTCTAAATCCGCTTATGCTACAGATATTTTCTGTAAAATATGTTATTTGATTGAATGACAACAATATTACAAAATATTCCGAATGTGGTTATGAGTTGACCGCAATCAAAGTTCATTTTTCATTTTTATTTATACCCACAAATGTGGGTTTATCGGGATCAACTGTTCATGTTAACATTTACTGTAGTTTTTGGTTTATTCTGAATAAAATATTTCCATAATGAAAGACTCAAATATTTGAAATTGCTTTCAATAAAATTTATAGCTAATTTGCATTGTGGTTGAAAATATGACAATTTGTAATTTGTAATTCCTGAATTAATTTCCATTTATTTTTCACAATAAATTTACTGATGTGGGATATTGTATTTTATTTTTTTTATTATTCGGAATAGTTTATATGTAGTTGTTGTAGTTATTGTAGTTGAATAATCGAAAATGCAATATATAAATAATATTTTAGTCATTTTTGCGACTACATGTCTAAGCACTACTATTCGCCGTAGCTATAAAAGGCATGTTTTATTAGCAAAACGAAAAGTTTATCATTTTTATACCCTACACCACTATGTGGGGAGGGTATTATAAGTTGGTTTTGGCCAAAAAGTTTGTAACGCATCGAAATAATGGTCGTAGACCCATACTTATATAAACCAAAATGAATGTCTCGACGAGCTGATTCGATCTGGCTATGTGTGTCCGTCCATCCGTCTGTCCATCTAAACCTTGTAATAACGCGACACGTCTCAATTTTAATCGGATCGCCACCAAGCCTAAGAAGAAGCCTATTGATTTTGGTGATAGTCGGATAAAATTTATGGTTCGGGATGGGCAAACAACTTATTTGGATAAAATGTCAAAGTTTTTTCCAAAGCGAATATCTCAGCTTTTATAAGGGGTATACCAAAAGCAACACCTGACAATGAATGTAGAAAATATCACCTTTCTAACGACGCACAGAGGGGAAATTTGTGTTAAAAGTTGATCAAAAGCCCTAGAAAGCTCATTTATAGTCCGATTGATATAAAATTTTGCACAAAGCATATCTTGTGTACAAGGATTAATCCTATAGAAAATAATGAAAATCGGTCCAGATTTGGATGCAGCTTCCATATATATTCGCATATGATATGAGATAAAAATGCACCAAAATCACTGAAATTTGAAACATGCAACCTGAACTAGCCTAAAAAAATTGAGCCAATTTTCAAACAAATCGGTACAGATGTATATATAGTCCCATATACAAATATTTCATTCCAAATTTTATTTTTTGAAACTTATATAAATTAAATTTTTGTCAACTCACATGACAAAAGCCGTGAATGTTACTGAACATTGATAGGTGTTGGTTTAGTCGGATAAATAAGAGTCCCGGTTATAATGCGGAGCAAAATTTAGTGTGAGTAAACCTTGCAATTCCATATAAAAATATTTCATATTTTAGTTGAGAAAAATTAGATTTTTTCGGAATGGCACAAATATGCGCAATTTTTTATGATTGAATCTGATATTTGAGACTCAAGCGCATAAAACATTAGAAGAAACTATGGTCAGGAAACGACAGGGAAATAGACTTTTTCACTATAGAAATTGTAGTAATCTATCATAAAGAGGATATGTATCACCATTATTAAAGAGCAAAGATGTAAAATCAATCTGAAAATTTTAAATGCTAATTTTGTTAGATTTTCATATTTTGAGTTTTGAGCAACTTTAGGCCTATGTTTCCCCTCTGTGCGACGTAAAGTATGTTGTCGTAGGTGGTTAAATAACAACGATATTGCAATATTCGCAAATAAAACCAAATTTTTATTTTTTTCGATTTTAATTATAATGATGAATACCGCAGCTTTGGTTGGGGACTTTCCAAAAGCAAAGCCTACTATGGAAGTAGAACATCCCATCTTTACAATCACGCTATAGATCCCAATTCGGCTTCTAGAAGGGTATTCCAACTATAAAGCCTATCAATGTAAGAAGAAAATATGGACTTTACATGATGAAAAGTAGATTACGCTACATGTTAATATTTTTATCGGATCGCCACGAAATTTTGTTGGCCGAAGGGGATCCTAGAGAGGATAGTCGGCCCGGTCGCGACTATAACCTTTGCTTACTTGTTATTTATTATTTTACTAGCAGACCCCGGTCCGCGTTGCTGGCCCGTCGTAATGAGTTTTAAATGGTTTGGTCGAACAAAATTTATTAAGCTACTGTAACCAATTATTAAATTTTTTCTTTGTCATAAACATTTTTTATGTTAGGATATTTCAAATGAAAACTTATATATCTATCTTATATATGTATGTGAAGTTTCTGTACAGAAAATGTACATCAAGTCAAGTTATGTAAGATTTTTTGTTTGTATAATCCTTTTGGGAGAAACTTAAAATGAAATCTGAATTACGTCTTCATGCCACATCATTCCACTATTAAATACGAATTCCGTAATGAATATGCTCCATATTTGTTATGTCTTATTCAAGCTATGTTGAGTTCTCGAGGCTTTACACTCATCCTGAATCCAAAATAATTCAGTATTGTAGGAATTGAAGTGCATGAAAAATGTCTATTGGACAAAATGTATGAAGCGTTTTTCGTGGACTATATATTGAAAGCCAATTAGAAATTTGTTTAGCTGCCTTCACCAACATTTTTTTACTTGTTGCTAAACAAGAGGAGAAAATTATGAAGAAATATGAATTTGTGTTCGTCAAAAACTGCTAAAATCTGCTATATGTAGCATACTCACTTGCATTTTTTCCCATTGCACATATCGCTCATTTATATTTCAAAAAATCAAGTTTCGAGAAAAACGAGTTTTAAGTTGCGGAATGACATTTGACTTCCCAACTTAAAAATGTTAATACACAAAAAATAAAATAACTATTGGGATCATCTTTTGTACAGATCTTGCCAGATATTCGTACTAAATTTCTGTACAAGATCAAGCATGATTCGAATTGTTTTAGTGCTTTATAACCTCAAAAAACCTTTTTGTTGATTTATGCCAAACTCCTAGATTTTTAGAGATATCAGCATGAAAATTTGACACAAGATAAAATAAAAGTCGTAGAAAATATAGAAATTGCTAACTCAAAAAATCCGTTTTTTTATTTATGCCACTCTTTGAGTAAATGAGCGATATGTTTGGACGGACGACAGTCCGTCTGTATCTCAGTTGTCTGGCAGGCTGGAACGCACGATAAATTTCGAACGGATCAACCGATTTGGTCAAAGTTTTGGATCTCGTAAAGAAAAAAATTTCGCTAAATGGTAGTAATCGATTCGATCTGAACTTTGCACATCGCAGTATTTCTTCCAGAAATATACCGAACCCAAAATTGATTATATCGGTCAAGTTCTTCAATTAAAATTTTTTTCCAAATGTACAACAAGTTCCAAGAGAATATGTGTGGCCAACATCTTCATGTACGTCCCTCTCAAAATTCAACATAAGTGCAGCTTAAGACTGATCCTTTGGACTTTTTTGACATTTGTAGTCTTGTTTACTGCGATATCAAATTTTGAGGGGGAAAGTCCATGCTTCAAAGCTCTAAATACTAAGGAGACCAACTAAAATGGCTTGTGGGCGCAGTAACTATTCATAGATGAGAGAAAAAAAACAACAAAAAAAATCGCCGGAGGAATTTTCAAATAAATCGCGATCAAAGTTCACATTTTTTGGGTTATTTTAGGTTTTCACGATTTTGCGTGGGAACGACAAGTCCTATCAAAATGGGACTAAAGAAAATGTTAAAGAGGATTTTCACTGCTACAACATCTTTCTTAGTTGCCTTTCGATAGGACTTGCCGCTTCCAGCAAGATCCTAAAAATCTAAAATGAACCTAAAAATGTGAACTTTGACCGCGATTTATTTAAAAATCCCTCCATCTATTTTCCCAGGTGTAAGCCGTTTTCAACTAAAGTTAGTTAAGGACACCATACATGACATTGTTTTGTACGGAGGCGATACAGTCAGTGCATTGTCCCAATTTGAACTTCTATATCTCAAAAATGGTAAAACTTAGGAAAAAGTAGTAAAGGCCAATCTTGTAGAGAATTTTTACAGCTACAAAATTTGTTAGTCCCATTACGATAGGACTTGCAATTTACAAGCATAACCGTGGAAACCTAAAAGACACCTAAATATGTGAACTTTGACCACGATTTATTTAAAAATCCATCCAGCGATGTTTTTCTTGTTTTTGGATTTTTCTCATCTATGAACATTGTAGTTTCAGAAACTGCAAAAACTTCCCAAGTGTAAGCACCTTTCAATAAAAGTTAGTTTAGGCGTTCTTTAACATTATACCAAAAGTAAAGAATGCAGCCGGAACAACAATCATGAAAATTTTCGACTTATATTATTTTGTCACGACTTAGCTAGAGTTTGCCAATTGGTTTCTGAGATATTTGATCGACCATGCTTAGTCCAAACATGAGTTAGTCCGAACATGAGGCTTAGTCCAAACAGTACTCTGAAAAGGATTTGGAGTCTATGAATCGTAGTCTGTATCGTCCGTTTTTAAATTTCTAAAGTTTTTAATTAAACAAATTTGGCGTTTTTATGACATTAAAGAATAGTTTATTCTAAGGTTATCGACACAATAGCTAGATATAGAAGTCCAATCTGTGCTCGCAGATTCGTGTTATTCTTTTTTTTTAAAGGTAATTAATTTATAGAAGTCGTATAGGTATTTCGATATGTAATTAAAAAAATGAGGCGTTATGTTCGGGTCGAACTATACCCCTATACCCTATAACTCCTGTATAACTCAATTCGTCCTACTCGCGAATATAGTTAAGTAGGGATGGATTAAAACGTGGATATATTTTAACCACTTTCTGCATGGAGGTTCTTTAACAAAAACGAATCCCAAAATCTGTATTACAGCTGATATTCTAAAAATTAGATTAAGAGCTTTGAAATACTGAAAATCTTGCGATAGCAGAAATAATAGCAATTCTCTGTACTTTTAAAATGCTGGGATATACCATAACGTTGACTTATATTTTTTAATCATATAGGTCCAAAATACTGAAAACGGGGCGCAACTTTTATATGGCGACTATACCAAACGTGGTTTCAATTTCAATTCTAAATATCTTATATTTAACTTATATTTAATACTCTGTAAAAAGTTAAAATTGTATCCTAAATATTGTGATCTTTCTCTACTGAATTTTTATACTTTGTGTCAATATTTCATATAAAATCAACAGCAAAACCTTAAAAAAAGCTTTACGTAACCCTATACACCATTTTCAATTTTCATGATTTTCGGTCAAGTTGGGCCCCCCCCGAAATGAAATCCTGCGTACGTCCCTGGAAACCGATATAATCATACATTTGGCTTATATATAGCGTTTAACAGAAAGGCATGGGGAAGATACCCCACCTCTTCCGAAATTCATAATATATACATAACAACGGCTTTTGTCGCAAATTTTATGGAAATCCCTTCAGTAGTATTGGAGTTATGACATATTAAAAAAACCAGGCGTGGTAGGGCCTATAGGCCCTAAAGAAGTACCTAGATTGTAGATTAATCCGTAAATTTTTAATCCGATACATGCATAATTTTTGCAAATATAAAATTTTTTTAAAAATATCACATAGGGGAGGTACCCCGCGCCCTCTGGAATTCAATAAAATATGTATGTAACCTCTTTTCAGGGGGCGTGGTAAAATTTTCTTTCCAAAAAACCTAAGTTGGGTTATGACAGCATTTGATTTTTATTCATAAAGGTAAGGCGCTTTTTTTCAAATATGACCCCTTCAAAATTTAAGAAAATATGCCCGTACATTCCCTGACATTTTCAGGAAAATCGGTTCAGTAGTTTTGTAGATGTAACATATTTTAAAAAGTGGGTGTGGTCAAGTCATTGGATCCTAAAAAAGTGGGTAAGGTCTTCCGAAAAAGATACATTCGTAATTATTGTAAATATAACATTTTTAAAAAAGAAGGGTATAGGGGAAGTACCCCGCCCCTTCCGAAATTCAACTGAATTTGTAGCCTTTTTTTAAGCGGGGGCCATCCTTGTACATTCCCTGGCAATTTCAGCAAAATCGGTTCAGTAGTTTTTGTAGAAATGATAACAATTGAAAATTGAAAAAAGTGGACGTACATTTTCTTTGCATAAAAAATCTCGAAATCGGTCCAGCCGTTCTCAACTGATGCCATGGCCAACGAACGACATTTGATTTTTATTTTTAAGACTTAAAAGTTTAGACAAATCGCGATTTCCTTGAAAATCCCTTCAGTAGTTTTGTAGATATAACCTAATTAGAAAGTGAGCGTGGTCGGATCTTGAGTCCCAAACTAAGAACGTAAGGTTGTAGACACAATCGCCATTGACTCGCAAATAAATTCCGAAACCGATACATTCGTATTTGTTGCAAATATTGCATTTTTACAAAAATAGGGTATAGGGGAAGTACCCGCACGATCCGAAAGTCAAAAAATATGTAGCCTATTTTTTTCGGGGACCAACCCTGTATATTCGCTGAAAGTTTCAGGAAAATCGTTTCAGTAGTTTCGTAGATATAACATATTTAAAAAAGTGGGCGTTGTCCAGTCTTAATGCCCCAAATAAGCACGTAAGTTCGGAGACACAATCGCCATTGACTCGGAAATTAATTTTCAAAGCGATACATTTGTAATTGTTGCAAATATTGCATTTTTACAAAAATAGGGCATAGGGGAGGTACCCCTCCCGATCCGAAATTCAACCAAATGTGTAGCCTATTTCAGCAGGGGGCCATCACTCGTAGATATAACATATTTATAAAAGTGGGTGGAAAAGTGGGCGCGGCCAATTTTTCTTTGCATAAAAACCTAAACTGGACTATGACTAACATTTCCACAAAAAATTATCCAAATGGCTCCAGCCGTTTTCAACTGATTCAATTACCAACAAACGACAATTAAGATTATAAAGATTATTTACGTTGAAGTTTTTCCCCAAAATTACTATTTCCGTATGAGGCAGACCTTCAGATAGTGGGTTTAATCTAATCAAAGGCATACGCTTATATGGTTAATTTTTCAAATTAATCTATATTGTGTATGCGTTAGAATTTGTGTAATTTTTAATGGTTTAGAATTTTTCGCAACACGTTTATTTTAATAAATGGAAATTTTACAATTACAATTATTATGAATGCCATTTGGTCGATTGAAACGTGTTATACATGCGTTTATACTATTTTCAGTTCTATTATTACACAAGTTAATAATAGTAAATTTCGGCCACGTTAATGAAATAGTTAAAAAGTGTTTATTTTTGGTTAACATCAACATAGGCATACTACTTTGTTCACAAAAGCTTTATTTTGCTAACATGACTACCCTCTTTTAAATGATATGTTTCTGTACGTTTTTAACCCCTTATTACACTGTGCTACAAAAGTTGATTTTTTTTTTTGTAGGGGTTCTGATGCATATATTCAGTTTTGTGGGAGTCCATGGAAGACGAAAGTACCTTTGGTTTCTGTGGGTCACTTCGTTTTTTGATTTTATAACGGTAAATGTAGTGAAAAACTTGGTTTCTTAGATTATCAACTTAAAACGGACATAACTTCATTTTTCCACAACGGACTTTTACAGATTATTTTTTATTTAAAAGGTGAAAATCACGTCTATTGAACAAGCTATAATTCGGGTAACAAATACTTACGTTATAGTGATTTAAGTGTTACAAAAACGCATTAAAAACAGGAAAATGCTTTTCCTCGCGCTCTAGGCTGCGTAGAAGTCACCAAACTGCATAATAGCATAATTTTGTCAAGAACGAAATTTAGTTAGCTTTACAAAATGGGGAAAACCAATGAAATCGGTTAAGAAATGCGTGAGTTGTGCCATCTTTAGTGTTTTAACTTTTTGGTCTATCCTTTATAAAAGATTGGTACCAACTTTTATAAAGGAGAAACCAAATAGTTAAAACACTACAAAATGCATAACTCATATAGTTTTCAGCCGATTTCATTGGTTTTTGCCATTATGTGAAGCTAACAAAATTTCCTTCTTGATAGAAGTAAATTATTTCGAACGGATGTCCGTTTTAAATTGAAAATCGAAGAAACCCCGCTTTTCACTACATTTTTATTTACCGTAATAAAATCAAACCAGTAAGGAAAGGATCAAAGTCGGGCGGGCCGACTATATGATACCCTATACCACTGTGAATATGTAAAATATAAATCGGAGCTATATCCAGATCTTAACCGATTTTGATATAATTTGGCACATTTATTTCCAGACCGAATTCAGTCACACATTCCAAATA
The DNA here is from genome assembly GCF_047663935.1 of Musca autumnalis. NCBI lineage: Eukaryota > Metazoa > Arthropoda > Insecta > Diptera > Muscidae > Musca > Musca autumnalis. The sequence continues at coordinate 246,789 of NW_027411677.1, forward strand.
TCATTGAAATCGGACTTATATATCGTGTTTGGAGCTGAAAATACACTAAATCGGCCGAAAATATATATGGGTGCTATATCCAAATCTGAACCGATCGATATAATTTGGCACATTTATTTCTAGACCGAATTCAGTCACACATTCCAAATTTCATCGAAATCGGAACTATATAGCGTGTTTGGTACAGAAAATACATAAAATCGTGCGAAAATATATATGGAAGCTGTATCCAAATCTGAACCGATTTCCATATTATCTATGACACTTATTTCTACACCGAATTCAGTCAAACATTCCAAATTTCATCAAAATCGGACGTATATAGCGTGTTTGGTGCAGCAAATACGTGAAATCGGTCGAAAACATATATGGGAGCTATATCCAAATCAGAACCGATTTCGATATAATTTGGCACAATTATTTGTAGACCGAATTCAGTCACACAAGCAAAATTTTATAAAAATTGGAAGTATATAGCGTGTTTGGTGCATCAAATACGCCAAATCGGGCGAAAATATATATGAGAGCTATATCCAAATCTGAACTGATTTTCACCAAAAGCAATAGCGTTCTTCCTACATGGACAGACAGACGGACGGACGGACATGCATAAATCTACTCAGAAAGTGATTCTATGTATATCCCTCTAGGAACTATATGTCTATCTCGCTTCCTTTTGCACGTTACATACAAATACACATAATACCCCTTACCACATAATACCCCTTACCACAAGTGGTGTAGGAAATAAAAACGAAGTGACACAAAGAAACTAAAGGTATTTTCGTCGTCCAGGGACTCCCACAATACCGAATTTATGCATCAGAACCTATGCAAATTTTCACTGTAGCACATTGTAATTGACAATATTCGTGATATACAATTTGATATGACCAAAAATATGCCTTATTCGTTGAAGACAATTTGGATACGATTTAGCTATGGCTGTCCGTCTGCCCGTCTCTCTGTCCTGCTGGTGCGCATACTTCTAGAGATAATGGCCTAAAAGCTTCAAGGAATCCCGACGGCACCAGGGAGTTTCTGATTGGGTCAGACCATGTACATCGTAGTATTTCATTCAATCATGCATCAGGTTGGAAAATGGACTATATCGGTCCACTCCTTTGGGTATCACAAAAAAATTCGGTAAAAATGAAGTTTAATAGCTCTTCTAACATCGTTTGGATTCTTTTTTCAGTAGGTTGTTCTAGCGGCCCTTATTTACAAGGCTAAAATTTTTTTCCGGAGTAAGTCAATACTTCCTGAGATAATGGCGCAAAAGCTCCAAAGCCCTGTCAGGTATCGTGCAAGATAACTCTAAAACCTTTTTTAATTTTTTTTCTAAATTTAGTTTAACGTAATGTACTCGAAAACTTTATGAAGAAGTTTGGTAACAAAAACATTTGGTAGATAGTATCCATTTTATGTACTGTACATAATATAACAAAAGGATATTACAAATGTTCATGTTTTCTTCCCAATACAAACATAGGGTGTGACTTTTTTAACATTTTTGCACCAAGTTTTTTTCCACCATTAATTCACTTGTTTCTTCTTTGAAGGTTAGGTGAACTAGCAGCATTAACAGCACAACTGGAATTATCCTTACATTTCTGTTGAACATTTTTTCCTGCATAAATTTATGGCCTTATGTATGAATATGAGCAAAAACAAGTAAAAATTTGGTATGTAAAAAAATAAAACAAAAATTAGCGTTAGCACCGACAAGACTCTGTTATCTTTAAATGCATATAAGTTCGGTAATTAATAAAATTAGACACATATCTCAGACGGCGCAATACAACTTATACGATAGACATATGTACACATATATCACTTTTCGTGTACGCATATTGGTCCATAAATTTTTCTAAGAATTATGAACGTAACATTGTGTGTAATATATGTTTTATGTTTGTAAATATGTTTTATTAACCATATTCTGACTCCACAGTGTGATAGAACACCAAAAATGAGAAGACACGTGTCTCGCCGTTTTTTCGTATCTCATTAACTTTCGCCTCCAAAATTTTGTGGCTTTGATGTAAAAAGGGTCATTTAGTCAGGTATATATCTTCCAAACCGTTAGGAAATTTGAATTTATCTCAGAGGCAAAGTTGTAGCTCTTGTCTTAACAAAAATTGTGAACACATATAATGCATTAAACTTCATCTACAAGGTCAAAATCGCCATGGTCAAATTTCTTTTAAAATTTGTTCTCAAGTTTTGTTATACAGCTATCAAACCGATCAAATTTGAAGCAAACCAGCGACTAAAAAATTTACCTCAGATCTCAATAAACATCTTTCTAGAACATACGAATTATGTATAGACGATTCTTAAAGGTCAAAATAACAAAACAAATGGGATTTTTATCCTGTTTTGTCTGGTTCTTGTCCACAGATAGTAAACTTTTCAATATTTAAGAAAACAACCAACTACAACAATGCAGCAAAGGAATCAATAAACAACTTTCTGGAACATGCGAAATGTCTATGAGCAGTTCTTAATGGTAAAAATAGCAAAATACTTTTGAAAATATTGAATTTTTACACTTTTTTCTCCGATTCCTCTCCTCTCTTTTTGGGTTTTCTATCACGCTGCGGTGTCAGAATATGGTTAATAATTTTCGTGTTGCACGTTGTAATTTTTGTGAAATATTTTTTTCTACATCACAAAATAAACAAACAATAACGAATTGCTTAGGACTTTAATAACTTAAGAATCTGTTTCTTAATTAAATTATTCATGAATTGGAAACCAAAGAAATGTCTATTGTGTATGATAATGTGTTACAACTTCCGGTCAATTAAAGCATGCTCTCAACACATTTATGCAAATTTAAATAATATAATGTTTGTTTATGAAACATTGGGTTTGTAGTGTTTTGTTTGTGTTTATTTTCTGAAAATTTTAAATAATGGCAATAATGCAAATAAACGAAAAGGATATTGAAGGAAGCGAATTAGAAGGTTGAAATTTTGTGCGAAAAATCACAATTTGATTTGACTAATGTCATATGTGCATAAAGCAATAGCGAGTACAGGTTTAACAACTATCACGCCATCAATTCTTCTGTAATCCGGAAAATGTAATATTTGCCAACTGTATGTTTTCCTTACATACTTTCTTAAAAATATTTTGCATAATACTTTTGGTAGATCATGGTTTGGCTGAAGGTCATTAAAAGGCTGTTGTTTCTTTTTGTTGGTTTAAATTTTATTTATCATTTCCAATATTTCAATTGTCTTCGACAATCATCCTCAGGGATCTGTTTTTTAAAAACATGATTTTATTATAACAATTTATAAATTATAAATGTAACACAAAATATATTTACTTTTATTTTATGGAAGAAGAGCGACTATAGTGTTTTTAATGTCAACGTCAACTGAGCTTTCGTCGGTATTTATAAACTACGTTTCTACACATATGTCCACAGTGGTCTGTGTCAGTTTTATAATTAATTCTCTTGTCATTAGGTATATTAATAATATGGGGCATCTCGAAAGTAAATCGTCTTTTATAGTTATTTTTTTGTGCAAGAATGTCAACGTTTTTAAAGTCCGGTTTGTGTCCCGTTAGCATACAATGAGCTCCTAAAGCAGTTTTTTGTTCAATTGGTTTGTCCGATTTTTGATCGGACTTGCGTCCAGAAAGTAGAGTTTTTAGTTTAGTTTTAGTTGTGCCAACATATACCTTACCTTCTGGCATATCGTCGGTGTCATGCTTAAGTGTTCCATACGCCATTTGCCTGTTTTGAGATAATCGCATTTTAATGTTTTGCGTCACAACTGCGTGGAGCTGGCTAAAGCAAATATTTATATTTTTGACTTGAAATATTAATAATAGTATATACAACATGGTTGCAAAAATTTAGAGGAATGTGTATTGGAATGTAAAAGTTATAGAGATTTTTTTAAAAAAAGAATTTTTGTCGATTTGTTCCATATCCGCACTTATGACACAAATGTGAAATATTGTAAATCACATGGAACAAAGTGACAACAAAAATTTCATCTTTGCGTCAATAGCTTAAATACCCCTAATTCGAAAATTAAAATTCTGACTTTTGAAATGTGTTTTTAAACTTGTAAATTTATAAAATATTAATTTCATAACAAAAAAAGTTTATGCTTTCCCGTCGAGGTGTGGATATCTCGTAAACAAGAGCAGATAGGAGAATGCCGACTAGAAATTCAGAAACAGCATACCGGAAAACCCTAGAAACCATGTGTATCTCAAAAAGTCAAAAATGGCGTATGGAACACTTAAGCATGACACCGACGATATGTTGGCGTCGTCCCCATTACAAGTTATCTTATACACTAAATTGCATCTATCTTCGTTTTTTGTCTTAGTTTTTGTTTTGCTAAACATACCGTTGACATTGTTGTTGGTTCTTAAAAGTAGTTGGTAGTTATCTTGGTTATAAATTTTTGAATTGCAGAGCCTTTCCGAAAATCCTGGTATGTAAGTTATGGACTTGTAACACTTTTCTTTCTCCCTTTCCTTCTTTTTACCGTTGGTGTTTGCATGTTTTATTAAATCATCAATCGTATTTTTTGGAAACTCATTTTTGAACAATATATTTCGTATTTTGATTTTATTGGCTCCATGAAATTGTGGATCACTTATGTTTAGGACTCTATTAATGAAATTTATGGATGTGTTTATTTTAATACGTCTGGGGTGTTTAGAATAAAAGTTAATCAGTCGTCCAGATGCAGTTGGTTTTTGGTACCAATCTAATGTTATAGCGTTGCCTTGTCGAATTATCACAGCGTCTAAATATGGAAGTCTATTGTTTTCTTCTAGTTCATACGTGAACTGTATGTTTTTGTCAAATGAGTTTAAAGCTCTTGTAATATTTTCGATCTCTGTTTTCTTAGCTATACAGAAGATGTCATCCACTTACTTAGTTAAAAGTTTCGGTTTCGTCGTACATTTTTCCATCGTAGTGTCCAATAACTGCTCCATTACTATATCCGCTACTACTGGTGATGCTGGTGATCCCATAAGAAGTCCTTTTCTTTGCTCATACACCTTGTAATCAAAAACAAAATATCTAGAGTCTTTTATGCAAAGTGTCAGTATTTCCATGAATAGTTCTCTATGTATTTTTGTATAGTCTTTGATTATATTCCATTTGTCATTGATAATCGTTAAAGCTAGATTTATTGGGATGCTAGGGAATAATGAGATTACGTCAAAAGATAATAAAGTTTCGTCCTCGTATATAATTGTATTGGCATAATATATTTTATTGTTCATTTCATATGAAATTGTTACATTTCCTAGTTATGTGAATTAAAAGTACATACCTTTAGAAGTACTTTTGGGTGATACTATATTGTTATTTTCTTCTTATTACTATGGTAGTTATTCAAACTTTTTACAGTTTCAACAATGCAACTTTGAAACACAATCTGTCTGTTTTCTGTACATGCAATGGGAATAATACAAATGAACATATATCCCTAGCCACAATATTCATAACTATATATGATGTTATCCGTATCTACATACTTGTGAATTTATTTTGTTATTTTTATAATCAACTAAAAAAGTAACAAGCTAAATATGTGCGTATGTATACATAAAATAAGTTCATTTGTCATTTAATGTCATAAGAGGGCAACTAACTGTTCACTAGGTCGTATGATTGACCCAAATTTGGCATACGTTTTTAAAGTTCACTCATTATTGTGTAGTGCTTGTATTAATTTACATTTATCTGTAAATATCAAGAAAATTATATGCATTGGTAAATGCGAAATAAATGATAACCTCCAAATTAAAAATATGAATTTGTGGTTTTCGGACACTGCGATGTATCGGCTCGTCGTGAAAAGTGATACCATAAGTTTAACTTAAGTATCTATGACCACTAGTTGATCACAAAATATATTTTGTGGGGCGAAAAATTAGTTTTGAAAACAAAAACCTGTGGGGTGTGTATTAAAAACCACGAAAGTTCATTTGACAATTAACACACCAATGTGCTTTCCATGAATCACGAATCAGCAATTCACCTACCTGTACGAATTTCACCCAAATTTTGGTTAATACGGAAAAGCAAATTTGAACCAAATATACGACCTTACCTTAAGACCAACTCGTTTCGAAATACATTCAATGTTTAGCTAATGGTACAGATACTTTCATTAAAATGTGTTATTTTATTTTTAAGGCAATATAGTATAGATATGTATAATATAATACACTTGAAAGTATTCGTAATGTGGTTATGCGTTGACCGTAAGCAAATTCCAAATTATTTTTTTGTTTCTACCCACAGATGTGGTCTTATCGGTATCAACTATTCATATTAAAAATAATTGTAATCTTTGGTATATTTCTATTAAAATATTTCCGTAATGAAATTTCCGAAATGATTTTATTGCTTATTTGGTTTGTGGTTGAAAACATGACAATTTTCAATTTACAACCCAATAATTTCCATTTATTTTCCCAATAAATTATCTGATGTGGGATATTGTACTTTATTTTACTATAATTTGAAATAGTTTATTGTAGTTTATTGGTTGTTAAATCACCCGAAATGCAAAATATAAACAATTATGGTATAATTCTGAACTGATATTCGTTATAGCTTTAAATTTTTCGTATTTAGTAATATCGTAAACAATCTGTCATTAAAAAATATGTACATTAGCGCAACAACTACACACTTCAAACCCACGCATTGCATAGTGGATCCACCCATTGGCCAAAAATAAAAAAATGAATGTCAAAATTTTGGTACAACATCTGGCACCCCTGACAGCTATGACATGGACCTTTATAAATATATATTAGTTTTTGTTTCATTCGAACGCGAACTTCTTAAGGAAGCTTCAAAAGTCAGAACATTTGAGTCATATTGTTTTGTTGTGAATACAACCTAAATTTTAAGTGCACGTAAATATACTCAAAATATCGCGAAACTAATACGTATAGCAAAATATTATAGTGGTTTTGAAGGAGGAGGTAATAGCTTAATTTTCATTAAAAAATAGTGTTTTAGCGTGTTGTGAAATTCTAGTTAGCTGCATATTTTCTTAGTGTATTTTGTAATGCCAATTCGATAAGGTTTTAGTCATGATGCCCACCAGTGCCCACCTCCGGAATAATTGGAATGGCTTAAAGATTATTCAATACTAAAATCATCAGGAACAATTATGATGTTTATTGCAAGCAGACTCTTTACAATGCACAGTGGATCCACTTGTATGGAGAATGTGGCCAAAATATGCTGCGAAGAGTGTTTTAAGAAACCACGAGCGTAGCATTCTCCCCCCCCTTTCCCCCTATACGGTAAGAATTGTTTTAGGCTGTTAATACAAAATGACATGAACAAAGGTTCCGATTATCTTATGATGCAAAAATAGGCTTGGGGAAACAAAACCGCCTCCAAAACAACATAAAATCCAACCAATTTAGCGGATTAAAAAAATCAACATTTTTGTCTGAAAATTGGTAAAATTTTTAATATAGATCTTATAGCGTTGTTCCTGGAAGGCACGTACCGCCAACGTAAGACAAATTTGAAAGAAGATTTCTTTATCTTGCCACTGATGTCAATTATGTTAATGTACGTGGTCAGATAACAGAGTTATACGCTAATATATCCATAGAAACCCTATTCTCTTCTAGTGAGCGACCCACCATTTATAGTCTGGCACTAGATGGTTTTGTCCTTTTAGCGTATAATTGCTGACACAAGGTTCGGTATATGCCTAAAAGTACGAAATATTGAGTCATAGTACTTGGAGCATATTACAAAATATACACAATTTTTAAAATAAAAATAAATAAAATAAAGAAATAATTAATAGTTTGATGAACATTCTGGAATTTTGTAAGTCAAGGCAATAAAAAACGAAAAAAAAAATTATAATTTCATAAATTCTTTTAAACCGCTTTAATATTATCTATAAATGAACAAAATAATATTAGTGCGACAATTGTTTGCATGTATTGATGAATGTATAGCCTGTAAGTCTGAAAAACTTGACAGTTAAAAATGTATCATTGCAATAGTAATTATTGTTACTTGCATTTTGAATATATTTGTTAATGAAGTCAGTGATCAAAGAGATATTGACTTCTGAATTGTTTATTGAAAGAAAAAACTATTAGAGCATACTTGCCTGAAACTGACGACTTGCATCCACATAAATATTGTTACGAATGTAATTGGTGAACTTTATTTAATTGGGAAGAAGTTCTGTTAATATAAGAAATTGAATAGTAATTTTGTACTTAACATTTAATTTATGTGAATCAGTTTTACACCAACAACTGCTGTATACAATTTACTACAATCGTGTAATAATTTGTTTGTCACTGTTTCCCATACCTATTAAAAACAGAACTAATTAAAAACTCATATAAACAAACATACTTTGTAATTTCTACACTGATTGCAAATTTATTTACTTGTAGTTTAAATATTTTATAGTTGACAGTCTAAAGTGTTGATGTTTTCAAGTGGTTCAATTTGTGGTTACATTTTCATTAACAAATTACATATAATTATTAACAAAACATATTTTTATTGCACTTTATTGTTTTTTTTTTTAACCTCAATCTTGTATATATTGTTAATAATAATGCTATGAAGTTGGTATATAGCTAACATCGCAACTTCTGACTGCCGCAGATTCTGAATTATTTAAATCTAATTAAATTTATGGTTCTTAAAGCTTAACAAAGTTATAAGGTTCGGGGAAAGAAAACATGGTTATTAATTTTGTTCAAACAATCCAAGTCAATTTTGAAAATTACAAAATGGAGGTGAAAGTCTGGGGCACGTAAAATTCCTCTTGGGGAAGAAATGCCTTGGTGAGTATATTAAGAACCCCGAAGGACAGATCCGCCGTGAGTCGAATATGTATTCTCGTTACGGCGTGATGAAATTTTTGCTAGAGACCCTGTAAGCCATCAGGAATTAGCGTTGTTTTTTTGTTAACTGTTGATTGAGCTTATTTTTGAGATGACATGTCCAGTCAAATCGAATGAAGATTATTTTCCTAGAGCACTTCGACTTTTTAACTCGCTTCCTTCAATGTCCTTTTCGTGAGAGTCCCCGTTCCACAACTCTACAATTTAACTTTTTTTATATAGAATAGGGATCATAAATGTGTTAAATATGTTTCAAATTTTGTAAACTTTTCCAAACCATTCTTGTCTTCAATCAAAAAATAAATTTATTTTTTATGATAACACTTTTAATGGGAGCTATTTGTATAAAACGCGAAAATTAAATACACTTTAAATGTTGTTAGTATTTTATTTATATGGTCAAATAAATTTCCAGCTACCACTTTATAAACTCCACACTGACAATATAAGTCTTCTTAAAAGTTTATGTGAGAAAGGGTATTGTAGACGTGGTATGAACCCACTAAACAATTTTTGCCGAGGGCTCTGATATTAGATTATTTTATGAGGTTTTCCAAAGTTTGTTCAGAAATGTTACAGATTTCATAAAACTTCCCTTAGTTCTGATGTTCTGCAACATTTCTTTTAATAATTTCTGCACACTTTCCTCCGCCTGTTTTCAAAAAAGTTCCTAGTAATCTGCACATACTTTAATGGGAAATTTTGATTCGTTTCTCTTTCTCGCGAACTAGATTGCCGAACTTTCGTCGAGAGTTGATTTAAAGGCAAGGGAGAATTTTTGTTGTGTCTTCACGCTGTTGCTTATTTTTATACCACTTTGTGGGTAGGGTATTATAAGTTGGTTTTGGCCAAAAAGATTGTAACGCATCGAAATAATGGTCGTAGACCAAATAAAGTGTCCGGACGAGCTGAGTCGATCTGGCTATGTGTGTCCGTCCGTCTGTCCATTTAAACCTTGTAATCACGCCACAGGTCGCAAATTTGATCGGATCGTCACCAAATTTTGGGTGTTGATGGGGTTCCCGGAAGGGAAGAAGCCTATTGACATTGGTGATGGTCGGATAATATTTATGGGTCGGAATAGGCAAAAAACTAATTTGGAGAAAAGACAACGTTTTTTGCCAAACCGAATATCTCAGCTTCTATAAAGGGTATACCAAAAGGAAGACCTGACAATGAAACAAGAAAATATCACCCTTCTAACGATGTGAAGTCGTAGGTGGTCAAACAACGAAGATATCACAATAGTCGCAAAAACCACAACTTTTCATATTTTCGAATGACGAATAATACAGCAAAGTCAGACTATGAAATTTGAAAATCCTACGAGTATTTGGCCAAATAACGGAGATATCGAAATATGTGTTAATACATCTCATTTTTCATTTTATTGAAATCACGATACAGGTCGCAATTTGGTAGGATCGAAATCGAAATTTTGGGTGTGATGAGGGTCCCAGAGGGAAGAAGCCTATTGATATTGGTGATGGCCGGATAATATTTAGGGGTCAGAATGGGCAAAAAACTTATTTGGAGAAAAGTCAAAGTTTTATTCCAAAGAAAATATCTCAGCGTCTATAAGGGGTATACCAAAAGTAAAACCTTACAATGAAAGTAGAAAATATCAACTTTCTAAAGATCTAGAGTAGGTTGTGGTAGGTGGTCAAACAATGAAGATATCGCAATAGTCGCTAATCCAACACAACATTTCCTTTTTACGACTTTAGTTGTAATGACGAATATCACAGCTTTGGTTGCGGACATTCCAAAAGCAAATCCTGACTACGAAAGTAGAAAAATCCACCTTTACAAAGACGCGAGTTTTTTTACAAAATTTCTTTCGAATTCTAAACGAATTCGTGTGGAAACAAAACGTTCCGAATTCTGCAACCAGCTTCACCCAAAAAATACATGTTTTGAATGCGAATAGGGAATCAGAAATGGAAACTTGTGCAGAGATTTCGTCAAAATTCGGTACGATATCGGCAAAAGTTGTTTAGTGGAAGGTTTGTCGTAAGTATGTTTTTGTATATTGTTGAAATATTTGATTTTGAAGATGTTGCTCGGGCGGTGGTGCTACACCATTAATTTTGGCCATGAAAGCACATTCGAGAGAAAGCCTATAAAATCTGAGACAATGAAAAATATGCTAAGCTACAGCGTTTTCGAAATTGTGGATTTTTTATCATAATGAAAGTAGATCGCCCGAGCATGGATTCATACCAAATATAATGACGGCAATTGGCCAATGTCCGAGTTATTGCAAGAGGCACTGAGCTATCCACAACTCCATATTTTGAAATAGTTTCAATAGTATAATTGGCGCATTTTCTTAAAAAATATAAATTTCATGTCATTTGATGAAATCGAATAAAATCGTTGGCACAAAATTTGACTTTTAGAGAATTTCATTCTTGCACCAGTTTTTCAAATGTTCTATAAGACATATCTAAATAATCCGAGTACATTTATAAATATACCTTGATTTAGAAAGTGTGATTCTAATTAGTTAGCCTTAAGCCATGATTCTTAAGTTAAGTTGTTAAGACAGAGTTGCAACGGAAATGAAGTCATATACCACTAAATTATGAAATTTATGTTACTTCTAATATCATCCCATCATTCAGTTTTAACATCCTCAATCATCCATTCTACCGAAAGGCAATGTTAGAAGATTTATAACATAAATTGTGTTAAATACGTATAAATGGTTTTAGTATCTTCTTATTTTACCAGAAATTTGATCCGTGAATAAATTATGCGTAAAAGTAGTGGTGAAACGTAGAAAATGGTCGGCCCCGTCCCTACAATAGAATTTGCGTACTAGTTATTCTTAAAGCCCATGGCAAAATAATTCGTAAATTGATTTGTTTTTAAGAAATGCCCACATAAATAGTTTGTTCATAACTTATTTAGTTGTTTTTGGGGTTTTACGATACTTTGAAAAACTTTTACTGAAGAATTTTATTCAAATAATTTTTTTCAATTTTTAAGAAACTTTTACTTTATGGTAAGAAAGCAAATATTCGCAATACTTTATTGCTAATGTTTTTCGTACCTTGTTGTTCTTCGGATAAAAGCAAAAGAAAAGTTATTTGAAGTGGCGAATTTTTTCGACGTAATGGGATCAAATGCACAAAACGTAAAGCTGTTGTATTAATCGGTGTTTAATGACTATGCCTAAGCCAAAAATATTAAATGAAAAGAAATTCTAGATGTTCACCAAATATTTTTGAAAAGAATTTAAAATGTGTTTTTCCGATATTTAATTTTAGGATAGTTTATAAACTATTTACCCACAGGCGATTTAATGCTAAGTTTTTATCGATTACTGCCACTGAAAGTTCTCAACCAGACAAACAGATGGACATTCTTAGATCGATTAAGTGGATTTCTTTTTATTTTATAAAAAATATTTTTTTAACCTAATTATTGTTTTCACTCCCTCTTTCCTACCTAGGCTGGTTCATAGCAAATGTAGGTATCTTTATGGTGGAAATAGTGTATACTTCTTTGCTAGCACTTGTAATATGGCTACTAACACTATCCTGTATTCCAAATATAATTATGTTTGCTTTTCCTTGTGCCTCGGGTTTCTTCATACCCCAAGTTTTAGCAGTTACTATAAATGTTTCTTGGCAATAGGCCCACTTCCAGATTGGTTCCAATGGTGACGACGGCAGGCCGCGAGAACGTAGATGTGTTGTCTGACACAACGCTTATAGTTATAAGCCACAACTTCCCCAAGGGAATCACAAGGCGATTGCAGAAAGGGAATGAAAAATACAACTTATATTCCACAACGTCTGTGATTCCTTAGTCAGTGCTCCAGTCGAAATAATCGCTGACGACCACAAATGGGAGTGGTAACTTGTTGCCCGTTTGATATTTGATAATTTCGAGAATACCGGCAAATTATGTATTTCCAATCCCGATACTAAAACAACAGGATTCCAAAAACCAGATATACAACAATCTTCTGTTTGTTTTATTTATATACAAAAATTCAATAATGTGCGAAAGAAACTTCTATCCTTGTAATTAATAATGTAACTTCAATATATAGAGCAGAATTTATGAGTTTCACCTGCGGACGGATTCCAAATTTCGTAAAAACCCTTTGGGATTTGTAAAAAAATTTTAATTTAAAAATCATTCAACATAAATCTCATAAAAATACAATTGTTGATTCTAAAGACAACTGTATCCCAAAAGATTGGAAAATGCAAGTAATTCCTCAACTAGAACTTTCATATTTTGTAGATACTTCTCCGTACGAAATGATAAAATGTAGCGACTATTGCAACATTTTATGAATTATATGTAGATGTACTTTGGTCACTAACATGATAAATGCTTTGAAATCGAACAAGCTTGACGCAAATCAAAATATAGCATTGGTTACAATGATAAGATCAATTAGGTTTGGTTCATTTTCTTGCAATTTTCGGTGGAAGGATAAGCCTACTTCTTCAGATACCTCCCATACTAAGTTCAAATATATTTGATTGCAGTTCGAGCATTTTTACCGAAGTTACATGTTGTGCTCCAGATAATTATGATGTAATTTTACTTCCAGAAATATTGGCCCAAATGGCTAATGAGAACAGTAACATAAGAATTAAGTAATCGATTTGGAGGTATAATCAATTACAAACCCCAAAATTTCGTACATAACGTACAAGTTCATGCATCCTGATTTAATGACCCGAAAGCTGTTTAAAATCCTACGGTAACCCACATAAATGGCCGGTTTTCTTGATAATTGCTGACATTAGCTTTGTTCCTTTACTTTTTTAATGGTAAGGGTGGTAAAAGAGAAAAGTGTCAAAATTGCTCTCTCATGAACATTTTTACCAGAAAAGTAAAGGAACGGAAAAATGACAGGTCTGGCAGCAATGTCGAAAAGAAACAGAAAAAAATCAATTTTCGTCTTTTATTACACAGTTTTTAATTTAGTTTTCTCAGCGTTCGACTTTTTCTTCTGTTTTTCGTCCAAAAAAATGGATCATTGCGAAATTATCGTCAAACAAAAGTCGAAAAATCAGTTCTGCCATTTTTTACCTGCAGAAATTTTGCTGGTAGCCTGTGGTAGAAGAGAAAGCCATTTTCGCTCTCTCTCCCCTCTCACTCTCTTAAAAATGGCTTCCAGTTTTGCCACTTTTCGGGGTTAAGGAACGCTTTGCAGGTTAAAAATGGTAACAAATGTTAAAAATGGTAACCTCAGGTAAGTAAAGGAACACAGCTATTGTTGTACTTACTTTGAAATCTCCCGCACAAAAATCCAACATTTTTGACGGAATTTAATTGTTTTTCGAGAATCGAGGATTTAGAGAACGTTGCTCTTTTGGTCATCTTTACAATTACATCATCATGGCCCGAAAGCGTTTAAAAAGTAATAGGAGCAAACGAAAAAATATGTATGATCTAATTGCAAGATTGATTATTGCGGTCTTTTCTTTTGGTACTTCAACTACAAGGTTCATTTTTTGCGCAGTTTAAGTTCACTTGTTGGAAGGTGTTGAAATTGTTTGCTAGTGGAATCCGATAGTCCCCGAGATAAGGGCCCCAAAACGCTTGTTCAAACAACTCTTGCACAAATGTGCAGTTAGTACCTGAAGTAAGTTTTTTTGGTTTCTTGTTTGTTATTGTTATAATTTTATTAATCATTCTTTGTATTAATACGGATATTTTTTTCCTTTTTAAAGAAATTACATTAATGATAATTACTGCATAATTAATATTGAATTTTTTTCAACTAGAAAAAATTTAATATATTAATCGGCTTAAAACTGACCGACCCCCTTCATCATTGCTTATTATAACATTTTTTTTCTGGCATATATACCATACAAATGCTCAAACAATCATTAATTCAATCCTTATCTTAATTTAAAGATACACTCCATTGATGATGAAGGTATTGTGCATTTCATAAAATTAATTAAATGTGAAAAAATAAAATCCTTAAAGAAAAAGCTATCACTACGATGAAACTTAAGCCAAATTTACAGCCAAACCAAAAATGATAAACTGCTTTTCTGAAGGTTATTTTTGTTATCGGGTTTCTTTGTCCAAGTATTGGTCGACAAGTATCTTTTTATGTTTCTTAGACCAGACAAAAAGTAACGACTGTTATTATATCACCAGACCAAAAAATGTTTGTTTAAAAGTGACTAAAGTATATTTTAAAGTTAAGTTTTGTTAAAAAATATTTATCTGAAAGTCAGTAGAAGTATTGAGCAACGCACATGTGTTGCAAACATGACACACATGCATTCCATCATGAAAAATCGGTGAATAAAGGATCATCTTTCTTATTGTTATTGTCATTCTACACACACAATTTTCATTACAGGTGAAAAAATATATTTTACGATTAGTGTTTATTATGAATATCAACCACCTGACAAATAT
Organism: Musca autumnalis; assembly: GCF_047663935.1. Lineage (NCBI taxonomy): Eukaryota > Metazoa > Arthropoda > Insecta > Diptera > Muscidae > Musca > Musca autumnalis. Next base: position 262,116 of record NW_027411677.1, read on the forward strand.
AATACCTTTAAAATTCTGGACAATTTATATTAAAGACATTCCTCGAAAATGCGTACCTTTAGCCAACAAATTTGACAACGGAGTGTTCAAATATGTTTAAAGTGTGGGCAAATTATTGAAATATTTTGAGTGAGGCTGTATACAAATGTTGGACCTCATATAATAACCCATACCATCTAAAACAAAATAAATTATCATACGTGGTCCAACTGTGAGTGTCAGCAAATTTAAGAATGCAACAAATATATAAACAATGCAATTTGCTATATCTCTGATATTGGATGTTGATATCGAAAATTGTGAGTTTATTGAAGATATATCGTCCAAAAATTGTGCAGTTGTACCTCGCATATGCTTGATAAATGCAATTTTGGGTTTTTCAGGGTATTTAGAAAATAGTTCATTGTGGGTATATATTGTGATATCAAATAAAAAATTGCCTGTTTCTAAAGAAAAATAATTGTAAAGGTGAAATATCGAAAGGTATAAAAATAGTATTCTTCAATGGAAATGACTTAATTGGAATGACTTGTTCGCCTTTCAAATAATCATCGTTTGCTGCGATGATCGTTCATCAAAGATTTCACATTACAGTCTGCAAAGGTCTTAAAGGAAATAATTTTGTACTAATTTTCGAAATTTTTGGTACTTTAGCATATAGATACAGAAATACAACCATATTGGTTAGAAAATCTTGTTAAAAAGTTTAGCTTATTATGGGTGGACGTTTTACCCGACCCACGTTATTTTGGCTAAATGTGGCTTTGTTTGAAAGCGTATAATTAAACGTGGCAAGTTTCCATGTCGGAAATAAATCCACATTGTTTTTTTCGCATCTTATAATAAAAGCAAAAAAATATAGTTTATCATAAAATCCTTATATTTCATTCAGTCCAGTAAATATTTCTTTACTTTACACCAAAAAGCTGTTCACACTTCATGTCCATATTCCAACAAACGTGTTCTATAGCTGACTTATATTGCTTTGTAATTCGAAATATCTGTTGTAAATTTATGTGTACAAAAGACAGAGTTAAATGAATGAAAGGGTGTTGAGAGTTCGATTAACAACAGGAGCACTCATATAAAGAGTGGCGAACACATACACATTAACATGATTCGAGAGGTATAAATTACGTGTTACTCATGCCTATTGAAAAACATTGCGATGAATAACACAACAACGGCAACAAAATGTTAAAAGAAAGGGGACGAGGAAATGTTTACTAGAAACAGGATACGTGACATTCGATACGAGTCGAAGAATATAAAAATGAGCTTGGTTTGGATTCTCCACAATGTCAGTGGAGAAGTAAGGCGTAAATACTTCAGATGGAATAACGTGCAGTCCTACCCTCATGAGGTAGAGTCTGCATAATTGGAAAGCGTAACAAACATTTTTTTCAATCTCCATAGGAACATTGATAATTGTTTTACTGTGTAGCTATTTAATGGCATATTGCTGGAATGCGCAACTTTGTATACGAGCATAAAATTGGATCTGCTTTTATAGAATTTCTGAAATTTAATGTGTGTGTTTTTGTTTTCATTGCTAAAAAACAGACACATCGACAGCAGAAGTTTTGGACATTTAATTCAAATATCTTTCAGTATATATTTATTTTTTGTTGAAAAACAAGCCATGTTTTTTAGAATGCGTCATTCACAATCTGCCATGAAATTGATAGGATTTGTTTCGAGTGAAATTGTGTAAAATATTGAGTAGATTTCATATAGGACAGCAAAATTCAAATGTGCTACATATGGATTTATAAATAAAACTGTTATAGTTTAAGCAAGTTTTAATAGGGCTTATATACCCTTTGATACAATGAAAATGTGACCCAACTAAATAATAGTTTTAAACTGCAAGTATGCTTACGATTTAGCCATGACGGGTCAATCGATTTGGTCCAAAATTTGGTCCTCGCAATATTTTGTCCAAATTTAGATAAAGTTCGATTATAGGTCATATGGGTCCACTCGATTGGGAACCTCTATCACAAATGTTCAAAATTGTTCGCTTATATGGTGTGCACGATAAATATCGAAGGGAGTAACCGATTGAGTTCAAACTTTGCACGTCGTAATATTTTCTCCATAGATAGATCAGCTTCGAATATGGACTATATCGGTTCACACCTTCGAGTACCAACCACCTAAAGTTTCAAAATTTTTAGCATAAATACAGTTAAGTAACTCATATCGGATGGGCATGGATTTTTTTTACCAGGTTGTGCTGACGACGGTTTAATGTTGTCTGTGGCAAGTCCATACTTCCTGAGATGACGTCCCAAATGGGGAAAAAACAGTGCTGGCACCATTTACTTACCCAAATATAATTATTATATAATATTTGTCGTTTGTCGTCTTCTATTTCTATTTCTTGTTCTTTTCTTCTTCTTCTTCTTCTTCTTGAGATGTAAGTCCTTTTTAAGGAGATATTATGTAACAAAGAAATTAAAATTAAAATTGAATGAGGCTTGGTTTTAAAACTGTTTGTTCATAACACCAATCGAAATGTGAAATAAATGAAAATTATTCTTTAAAATAGCTGGTTGGTTGACTTAAATATGACAATATCGAGGATTTGGCTTTGTCAATGGGCATAACTTCCATGTGATTTTCACGCAAAAATATCATCCTAACGAACAATAAAAACTCAGCAGTTCTAAAAAACGCTTAACTTAATATAGAGGACATTTTCTATGCATTTCTCGATAACGCGGTTTGTACCACTTGAGACAATTTGAAGGTGACCTAGCTTTGGTCCAAATTTTGCACACAGTTATATTTCTTTAAAACAATTACTTTCACATATGTATATACTTACCAACTTGCCTGAGATAATTGCATGCAAATATGAAAAAAATTATTGTTTCTTTGACGTAATAATCCCATGTTATCCCACCTTACCATTGCTATCGAAAACGATATCGCTTTGGAATGTTTCTCGATAGTTTTTCGGTTATTTTTTTTTGTCCGAGAACGACACACGAGAATGATTTGAAAACGATGCATTCGTCGCTCAGTTTGTGGTAGTAAAACCTTCGATTTCGAATGTCGGTAATAATATTTTTAGCGAATAAATTGACGATAGTTTTTACTATATTGGCGAAAAAGAATTTTTGGTGGAGTTTCTTGATGTTTCTGTAATGTACCTTTTTCGTCACTATTTCGTTGTTATGTTTGCGATTCGATATGTAACATTGTTGTCTTCTATTTGATAACCTAGCAATATGTTGTCTTTATCAACACTTATTGTTTATATTATACGTATCATTCATATCGAAATTATTTGAAAAATGCAAATGGGAATTTATTTTTTGAAACAAAACAATGCCCAAAGTAAAAAATGTTTTTCGAAACAATTTTTCTTGTGAAGAAAAAACATTCATCAAATGCTCCAAAGTGATATCGTTTTCGAACTTATGGCGAACAAAAGAAACACGTAAGAAAAAACATTTGCCAAACGTTCGAAAATTATATCGTTTTCGAAACTTGTGGCAAACATTTGAAAAATATCGGCAACTAGTATGGTGGGATATGTCTTCTTCTATGGACACATACATACTCCTTTCGCCGTAGCCTTTACATTGTGTTTCAAAACTTGAAATGAATCGAAATCATAAACAAGTTTTTCTTGGTCTGTGTTGAGTGAAAAAGAAACAAACGAAAACAAAACGCAAATTACTTGGGTCTATGTCTGGTGTTACATAACAATGCCATTGAAAAACATTAAAGGAAAGGAAACATTGAAAAGTATTTCACATTATGTAACATTTTTATTAACTCTGATAAACTTCATGATGATCATGGGGTTTTAATGGGGATTGATTGGATTGAATTCCAAGAAAATTTGATGGAACAACACCCCTCAGGAGTGCACGGTGGTCGAAAGCACTGATCTAGCGGCGCGAAATTAATAACTTGCAAACGAATTGAGATACATACGTCACTGAAATTTGGCACAAACTCAGCTTGTACCTGTGGGTAATAATGGGCCAAATATGAACAATATCGGCTGATGTTTTGTTATAGCCCCCATATAACGGTACCTAGTAGTCACAAAATATTTTCACCAAAAATTATGGACATAGGTGCACGTTTTGTTATAGCCCCCATGTAACCGTAATCCCCCATTTTAAGGTATTTTGAATATCATGACCACATTTTTAAACCAACTTGGCTGTAATTTTGCATTCCGTGTTCTCATTGCGTATAAAATCTTCTTACAAAACATTTTCAACACGGATTTATGTTTCGATGTAGCCCCATTTATGGTTCCCCCGATTCGTTGAATTTTTACTTGTTGTCCCATATTTAATAACATATTTAGCTATAATATGATATTATAGTGTCTCCGGTGGTAGAAATCCTCCTTGCAAACATTTCTCAAGATAGGTCCATATTTTGATTTAGCTCCCATACAAATGCACAGCTAAATTTGTATGAATTTCATGCAAAATCCCTTATTTTAAAAGTGCAGTCATCAAAAGATTTGCAAATATTTGCAGCCCTAATGTGTTTATGCCGTATCCTGAGAGTCCAATTTCATTCCCCAAAAATAATCGAACCTAAGTTCGGCCAGGTTTACAAGATGCACTCTATTGAACAAGCGCGTACAACCCATAAAAACACAAAAAAAAAATTGATTTTTTTGAAAATTTATTGCTATCTAACTAAGTACCTCCACACCCCAAACTAATTTTTAGAATTTAAATCTCACCCTCTGCTATTAATTGAATATAAATCTTGTCCAGTTTCATTACGAATTTATTTAATATTTAAACAAATATGAAGTTAACTTTTTAGCAACAATTTTTTGAAATCTGATGCAACAAAAACTCTTGTATTTGATAGTGAATAACTGAGTGAATATTTACAACATCAAAAATTAAAAAACAAAATCTTTGTCTGCAAAGTGTCTGTAATCGATACAATGGAAAATATTTCGCAATTTTATAGTTCGATTTTTTGACTTTCGCGCCGCTAGATCAGTGGTTTCGACCAGTGTGGAGTGGTGAGGTTTTGTTGTTAAAATTTTTCTTCACATTTGACTCCGTCTTGGTTACACATTTTGTTATCGTTGTTAGCGGGAAAAAGAGCTGGTGGGTGGAATAGGGATATTCAAGGAACTTTAAATATGGTACTCATGAATAAAGCAGTGTATTACGTTTTAAATTTAGATTGTTAAAGTCCGTGTATTCAAAACAAAACACTGATACTACCCGTGCTGATGTATGGTTCCGAAGCCTGGGTACTTGCACAAGCAGACAAGGCAGTGTTTGGTGTGTTTGAGAGAAAATTTCTTCTGCGTTGACGGTGATTATGGACGTCGTGTGAACGACGATTGCGTTGGCTAGACCATGCCATAAGAATGAGCGATGATGAACCCGTTAAAAAGGCGTATAAACACGGCCCAAGGCTTCGACGGAGCAAATAAGTGGAAGAAGAGATGACAAGGCGCGGTTTTCCAAAATGCGAAGCGACAAACAGAGAGACTTGGATATCTTGTCTTAGTTCGGCTTATGGAACAAATGTTCTGTAATGGGCCAGCTAAGTAAGTAAAGTCCGTGTAATGTTAACATATAGTAGATTTTGGCATCAGCGACAGCATCTAATTCCTTATCAATATAAGTCCTTTTTTCATCTATTTTGAACTTTATCATCATTTTCTTCCTGCCTCGCCATTTTATGATTAGATAATTAACGCACAGTATTATACTGACATGCAGGAAGAAACTTCGTCTCCTCCTGTAATTGGTCCACAATTCCCAATCCTCTTTCATCAGATGAAATTTACAACATCATCCATTGTATCCACAGTACACACAGCATGTTTCCTCTTTGTAATGTCTATAACTTGGAAACAATAAGTCACTGACTGCTCTACATAAGTTACATTCGATTTCCATTATGTTGTGGCTAATACTTTTTATTTTTATAATTTTTCTATTTATAGTTTGCTTAATTAATGTTGATGATTGACGTATTGTTTGGCTATAGACTTTTCACAAATAAAAATGTATGTTGTGAATTTTAATAATTTGTTTTATTTTCCAATATTTCGATTGGAATCTCCAATCATTAGGGAACCACAAGTATAAACGCATATCAGCAGTTTTTAAAATGGGAATACAACATTACAAACTTAGTTATAAAAAGTTGTCGCTGTCTAATCGTCAGCGAACTTACTTCAACTAAAGTTTGTCGGGTTTGTATTTGTTAACTATGTTTCTTATATGGCTTGGAGTTAACTATATATGAGGCGTTCAGAGCACACTTCGACTAACTCCATAAAACAAAAAGTTGAGAAAAGCGATGATGAAATGTAATGTATATTGTTTTTTTAAAATTCCCCTGATAATATGGGTTCAAATATATAATGTAGAATACATAATAGCAGGTGTAGCTTTCACCTTACGCTATATAAAATAAAATACAACAAATTGTCAACAAACAATCGTTAGTAATGTTGTGGTAATGGTGGAGTTAATCGAAGTGTGCACTGAAAAAATTATTAAAGTTAGGTCTTTAATTTTTTTATTAACGAAAAACTTAGTTAGTTAGTAAAATGTATGTTGGCAGTTCGGATATTGTACAATATTTGGAATTAATTCATGTTAGCTTTATGTTAGCGGCATTCTTCATTGGGAGGATTAAGCTATATTATAAATAATGTCTTCTCCATCAGTATGTGAGGAATCTTGATTTTGATTTGTTAACAAGTTCTTATAGTACTCGTGTTTAATCGGAGGAATACATTTTAGCAAGTCCATCATGTCTCTCCATTTTTCTTTAGGCACAGTTCTACCTTTAGGATATAATAAAGGTGGATCTATATTTTTCAAACCTTGCGGTTTACCCACTAAAGATTTTCTTATATTAATGGTTTGAAATTCTGTTTCTTCATATAATCACATTTGAATTGTATGAGGTTTGTACCCTTCTACCTTTATCCAGCGTATTTTAAGCCAATTTTCTGGAAGGTCTGTGGCGGTTAATTTTATGTTAATGATAGACTGTTCTAAAGGTTTTGTTGACAAACAAATCATTGTGAGTCATTTCTATTAGCTTAAATGGTTTATTCTTTTTACATGTTTTGACTATATGGTACCAATCCTCCGGTGAAAAAAGTTTTGATTTTTTTTCGCGCATGACTCGATAATGGCAAATTCTGAGTCATTGGGCAAATAGCTGTGTCCACTTACTAAAAATGTCATTTCAATTGATTCAGTCTTGATTTCCGTACTTTGTACAAGTTTTATTAAACTTTAGACGGTTTTAATATTTCTGTTTTGTCCGGAACATGAATCCGAATATGTTATTATTTTTTCAAAGTTTGTAAATTGCAGAAGCTTATTTTTTTTATATTAAAATGCATAATAAAAAACTCAACTGTTAATTTTCTTTAATTTTTTAAATAACTAAAATAATTGAACAATAAATTGGATGACACACACCATCTACCGTACAATCTGCACACTTCCACTACTTTACGTGTGTTGCATCTGTTCGCAAAGTGATTTGGTTTATTTTGTCGAAAACCTTTTTTTTGCTAGGTTTACGACGTTTCCGACGTATGTAATATACGTCAGAAATGTATGTCATATACGTCATAATTTACTACAGACCATCTATGGTTTCAACAAAGGCCGAAAGAGCATTGAATGTAAAAATGTACACGTTGCGAGCAGAGCTACATTTGAATGTGGAGTTAATCGAAGTGTGCACTGAAAAAAATTGCATATTATTCAGTGGTCAAAAAAAACTTGTTATTTAAAGGTGCTCATCTTTATTATTCAGGATAAATATTATAATCATAAAAATATATGGCTATATCAAAGGCTTTACACTAAAATCTCAAATTTTTCAAAAAGTGGAGTTAGTCGAAGTGTGCACTGAGCGGCTCATATGTAACATCTCAAGAGTGAATTTTCTTTGGTAGTTATTCTCTTGAGTCAGAATTTGAACATTATTGAAGTCAGGGGTATGCCCAGTCAATGTGCAGGGGGCCGCCAATCCCGTCTTCTGTTCCAGAGGTCTATTGTGAGCTTTTTGGTCAGACTTGTGCACGGACATTCTTGTCTTTAATTTAGAACGATATACTAAGTTGGATTTGGTCTCGTCTTTTAGTTTATTTTTCAGTTTACTAAACACATTATTCAACGTGTTGGTACTTTTGAACGCGAATTCATATTTTCTTGGTTAATAAGGAGGAACTTAAACAAATAAGCTTTTATAACCGAATATTATTATTTTCATTGCCAATAATAATCTTCATATAAAGTTCGTAAGCATTATTTTAATTAATTCATTCTAAAGCACTTAAAATCAATCATCTGCTAGGATACAATCAAGCCTCACGGTGCTCTTGAACCAACTTTAAATAAAAGGAGCTTACACCTGGGAAGTTTTTGCGAATTCTGAAACAACAATGTTCATAGATGAGAAAAATACAAAAAACAAAAAACTCTTTTTAAAACAAATCGCGGTCAAAGTTCACATTTTAGGTTTTTTTTTAGGTTTTCACGATTTTGCTTGGAAACCGCTAGTCCTATTGAAATTGGATTGGAGAAAATATTATGGATGTGAAAATTCTCTACAAGATTGGCATTTGTGATATTTCCGTACGTTTTACCATTTCTGAGATATAGAAGTTCAAATTGGGGCAATGCACAGACTGAGAGGAAATATAGTAGCTGTGAAAATTCTCTACAAGATTGACCTTTATGATATTTTCATAGATTTAACTATTTTTGAGATATAGAAATTCACGTCATATTTAATTTTTTTTTTTCGTTAGGTTTTCACGATTTGCTTGAAAACGAAAAGTCTTATCGAAATGAGAAATCTTGTAGCTGTGAAAATTTCCTACAAAATTGGCTTTTGTATTTTTTCCTATGTTGTACCATTTTTTAGCTATATAAATTTAAGTTGGGAAATTGCAGTCACGATATAGTCAGTAAATTGTCCCAATTTGAACTCCTATATCTTAAAAATGGTAAAACCTACGAAAATATCATGGAGGACAATCTTGTAGAAAATTATCACTGCTATAACATTTTTCCTGATAG